>NC_065514.1:878963-886687 GCF_006386435.1 Epinephelus moara
CAATAGCACTCTGGTACAGTATCTGTTAATGACCGTAAGCTTTTTGTGGCTGTGATCGTCGCTCACCACCAGCTTTCAAAACCAAAGGATGGGCGACTGTACATCTCTGTTCTCCCAAAAGCTTGTCAGGAAATGATTTCATCTTCAGAGGTCGTGACCTTATGTTCAGTAAAAAAGAAATTTCAACAGTCAGATGAACAAACTATGATCCAATCAGCTGGTGGTTAAACTATGTATTTCCTGACATGCAAGGTTGGGTTTAAAAAGCATTTGTGATCTCCAACAGGGCAAAGATGAAACTGAGGTTACAGAGCTTTGATATTTATCGTCTGTTGGTTTGTGGTTATTTGGAGCGAGCAAAAAAACATCATAAAACCTGATGTAAATTAAAGATTAATATGTGAAAGTATTTTAAATGACTTTAAATGAGTCAAAGCTTTAAAACAAGAGTTAGGTCTTTTATGAAAATCTGAACCAAGCAGACTTAAATTAGGAAAATAAATCAGTGTATTTTTTTTTTTTCCTCATTCCTCAATTTTGTTTTTGTAACAAGTTCATTTCTGATTTTTTTTTATTTATTTTTTTTTAAGTACGACTTTGACAGTTCACTGTATAAACACATGCTGGACTATTAGACATCTCGCTCTACCCCCGCCCATGATAACATCAGAGGGAATCCAACTCAAACCGTGTCATGATGATAAAGGAAAAAATAGAAATAAAAACAAATAATGTAAAATAACTGTATTTAAAGAAAAAAAATTAACATACATGTACGAATAACATGAAGTAATCATAGTTAAAGAAAAATAAATAAACCTAAATGTACAAATATGGTAAAAATAACCATAGTTAAAGAACAAATAAATAAATAAATTAGATAAATAAATAAACAAATATTGTGAGGTACTCACTGTTGAAAAATACATAAATAAATGAACGTAAATATACAAAAAATGTAAAATAATCATAGTTAAAGGAAAAAAGTAAACACAAATATACAACTAATGTAAATTAATCATAGTTTAAGAGAAAATAAAAAAAGTATTGTAAGAAATAAATTAAAATAACAGATACACACATATTGTAAAATGAAAATACTAAATAAACAAATATTGTGAGGTACTTAAATAAGTCAAATAAATAAACATGAATATCATATATCATGTAAAAATGGTTAGAGAAAAAAATACATGCACAAATGAACATAATAATACAAAAAATGTAAATTAATCATCGTTAAAGGAAAATAAATAAACACAAATATACAATTAATGTTAAATAATCATAGTTATAGAAAAAATAAAGATATTATAAAATAACCATAGTTAAAAAATGTATTAATTAAAATAAATATACAAGAAATAAATTAAAATAAATTAGAATAAATGCATTTAAAAATAAATGAACATAAATACACAAATATTGTAAAATAACCATAGTTTAAAAATATAAACATAAATATACAAATAATTTAAAATAATCATTGTTTAAGAAAAAACATACAAATAAGGTAAAATAAGGATAGTTAAAAAATAAATTGCATAACATAAATAAACAAATAATATAAAATAATCATACTAAAAGAAACATAGAATAACAAATAGTTAATGATAAGGTTTTGGGGGTGTAGTGCAGCTCATTATTGAACACTGACATGCATTAAAAACAAGCAGAAACACTTTAACACTAAGACGTATCAGGAATCATTACCAGTGCTTCATTTCCAATGCTCCCAGTAACGAACATACCAAAGACTGTGCTGAGCCATAAAGTCATCAGAGCCTAAAGAATCAACATGGTTAAGGAAGGGTTGTCATATTAATGTAAACTTGTCCTCCTGATAGTACGCCTTTATCTTCTCTGACTTAATTAACATATCAAATGTTTGTTTATAGATGCACAAAGAGACCGAGGGCCCAGATGTTGGGTGTGAGCGATGATTAGCTGAGCTCTCCCCTCCGTCCTCAGACACTGACGCATCGCTGTCAGTTACCACAACGCAGGAAAGCATCACAACTAACCCCTGCTAGCAGCAACACCACCATCACACTGCTCCCTGCACCCACCCACCCAACCTCCCCCTCCACCTCCACCACCGCCACCCTGAGCTAAAAATAGCTCGTCCTCTCTCTCATCACCCAGCCATCACGTCAGGGCCGCGTTCTCTCTCATTTGCTGCCCACGCCTCTTTTATGTTGTGGTGTCAGCTGATCACATGAGCTGTAGGTCAACATGTTTGGCATCCATCCAGGATTTTATACACAGAAATCAGTTCTTAATAAGGTGAAGTTCATATTGTGCTTTATTTTTATTCTACTCTGTGTCGGCACTGTTGCGTTTCTCAGCCTGGATTGAGGAAGGAAATTGTTTCGAAACATGACTTGTGGTATTTATGGAACATGAGTGTGAAATCTCTTCAGCACACTCTTTCATAGAGCTGCCCATTAGTTCTTAAGCTCTTAATCCGTGTTACTGTGCACGCCTTGTTAAATTAACATTAGCAGGACTCTTATCTCGGCTGTTTCTCATCCACAGGAAGAAGGAGTGGGAACCATCACTGGAGATGGACTGCAGGTCAGTGACAGCGTCTCATATCTGTAGTTTGGATGCAACAAACATTTTCTGTCAGCTGAGCAGTGGTGGAAGAAGAATCAGGTCCTTTACTTAAACTTAAGTGTCAATACAACAATGTAGAACAATGACTGATGCATCAACAGCTCTTCCTACACAGAGATCCCACTATAGCGCCGCAGTGAAGTCCCTTCTTTATGCTGCCTTTGCATTTTAACACAAAATCAAACTGTGTGAGATTTTAATTGTACATCTCAGAACGGTTTCACAGTATAAGATATTACGCTATTCTTCTTCTTCTTATCTGTTATGATGACCCTTAAAGGACTGAAAACAGAAGTGTCAAACTCAGCCCACTAGATGACTTTGCACACCTGATGTTGATGCACATATGAAGGCTGAGAGGTTTCAGAATAGCCTAGATACTTGTCTGTCTCAGAGGCTTTTCCACCCTGAGCAGAACACAGCTCTCTGAAATAACAGAGAATACTTTCTGTGGTCGTGTTTAAACCTACTGAACATTGCGCAACATATTGTCAACCAGCAGCTCCAGAACAAAAGTATCAGACTTCTATCTTAAGATAATATTAGTGGAACCCTGCTGCTGCTGAGACACTGGCAAATCTTCAGATTGTAGATGGTTTGAAAGGCAGCGGACGACTTAACCTGCTTCCTCAACAGCTTCTGCTTTAGTGGAAAATTATACAAAAACATGCAGATGTCATGACAGTGAGAAGTAGACTAACTGAATGTGGAAAAAATGGGACATACTGCTGAATTTGCTCATAATTCTTCTGAGGATATCACAAGCTGTTCGTCATTTGTTCTGTAAATGGATGAACATTTTCAGAATGAACGTCTTCAGACTAAAAAAAGGGAAAAATTTGAAGGGTTTGTTGTTTAAAGGTTAATTATGCAGTGGTTTTACTCAACACCCATGTTTTAGATAGTATGCAGGCATGATGGAATCAACAGAGGTATGATGGGCGTGACATGTAACACAACAGCATCAGCCTCTAGTGTGATATATGACATACATGTGTCAATACCGTGTCAATAAAAATCCATTACTGTCCCTGTTATATGGCAGCTAGTCTCGCTCACCAGACCTTTCTCAAGAAAAGAAAGGTCTGGCTGGGCCGACTCTCACTTTAAGATTGGAGAAAAAAACGCCCCGGCTTTTTTTATTTCTTTCAACCAATCACAATCGTTCTGGGCGGTGCCACAGCAATGGTGCACTTGCAAAAATATTGCCGGGGGGAAACAGGTTTTGGTGTAACACGCCCACAAAAATATCGCCTACAGGACGCGAACCATGGCAGAAAAATGGCTACATCCCCGCAAGATCAAACACCGCAAAAGTTAGTAAAGGACGTGTTGAAAACTGCAACCGGAGGTGGTAGGGCGGGACTTCAGCGGGTGGCTCGTTCCACCCAATGACAGGCTGATCTATGCAGCGAACTTCCGCCCACTCAGACTATATGGCAGCTGATCTCGTCCTCTGCTCGGAGGGTGAGGAGCTCCTGGACCTCATTGTTTTCCTAATTTGCAGTCATTTTCAGCTGCTGTTTTTTCGTCTTGTAGTTAGCTGCTAACTGCTATCAGCTGGTTTTAAATCTCCCGCAGTGGGTCGCACACATAACACATTGTCAAAATGTCACACTGGTGCCGCCCATGGTCCCATCCTGCCGGCTGTCTCATTTATACAGACATTGTTTCTACCTCCGATGCCGCATTTAAAGCGAGACAACTTTGTCCCCCCATTCTAGGATTGTACCACTTATACAGAGCAACGAGGCAGCATACCGGCATGACATCCCGCCTTGAAGAGGCGGTGTGAAGGGGCTAATGTTAGAGCAGCATGTTACTGTTGAAGCTGCTCCAGGTGGAGCTAGTTTGAACTATTTTATGTACAGTTAGCTAGTTTGGTCCAGTGGTTCCCAACCCAGGGGTTAAGCCCCTCCAAAGGGTCACAAGTTAGACAAATTGGTCCACTCAGATGGTGTTTTAAATTTTAAAAGATTTAATGATGTTGGAAAGAAGAAAATTCATTCTGCTCTAAAAAATTGTGTTCGTTATTTGTATTTTTCTCTAATATTTGTAAATTTTTTTGTTAAAAGAGCTGTATGCAATATTTAGAGATTTAATATAGTGACAACTCTTGTTTCCTCATCGTCTCAGAAGTGAAACGCTGCAGTGTTTCCAACAGAATGAGAGTGTATGTGGCGATAGCTGATGATGGGTGGGGTCAACAGCAAACTTTAAGCCCAGGTGTCCCTTTGTATCAGTCTGTGACCCCTCTCGAAATTCAGAGGTGTTGGAGGTCCGGGGAACACAGCACAGGTGGCGCTCTCCATTAGGTCTTTTTCTCCTCAACTGCAGTTTGTGACTCACAGGGCGGATAATTGATTTGTCGAGCCATTCAGAGCTGGTCAGAACAGAGAGGAGCAGCTGCTGCAAGTGCTGCTGTCTCTGCCTTGAGGTCACTCTACGCCCTGACAGTATCTTGCCATAAATAACCAAACACATATGTTTATTCTAAATGCACTCCTAATGAACGGTCTAGCTCCAAAATTAGACAATCTGTTTCTGGCGGCAGATGCTTAAATCGTGGCACAAATAAATGAATGTGTGGAAAACCCTGCCCTGTCGCTGCTGCCATTGTTTGTATTTCTGCTACGTCACTTGGCTGAAGCTGCACCTGCGCAGGTAGTCAGTAACAGGGATGAGGTGTATACATGCAACAGTATCCTGGTTTCTTTCAAGGTGCTCCAGGTAGCGTATTTGGGTTTGTCATAAACGGTTTGTCATGAAGTCTTATCTTTGTTTCTGAAAAGGGGATTACATGTTTACATGATCAAACACATGAACGTGGTAGTCCAAAAAAACATCATAAAGGGATTTTTCATGTTCATGTAAATGCACTCATCCATGACTCTTGCTTCTTCTGCTATTGTATATACACTATATTTTAGTACAAGTATTGTACTTGAGTATATAATAATAAAAAATTTTAACTCAGCAAAATTAAAGTTACAAAGTGCTTCATTCACCACAGGGTTAAAATATTTTTAGACAGTAATGAGGTAAATAAAATCAGACAATTGAAATAATGCTAAAATAAAGTACCCAACAATAACATAAGATAAAACAATACAAATAAAAACACAACAGAAGATATGTTGCTTTTATATGCACGCTTTTAAATGTACCACCACTGGAGCTGAAATCATTTCTGAACTCTGTAACCTCACCACCTGGTGTGGTAATGAAATTAAAACTCATCTGTAGTGAAAAACAAACATAGAAATCCACTGGGAAATAAGCAAACACATGCTGCAGCAGGCAGCGTGAAGTCCCGACAAAATACCGTCAGTAGCATCACAGGAGCCGACGCAGAGTAACCTGCAGCCCAGGCCTCTGTTTGATACGTGCAGGATGAGTAACAGCAGCAGCGTCTGGTGAGGAAAGATGCGTTTGACAAGATCACAAATTAACAGCCGTTAATAGTAGCAGATGCTCGCGTTGTGGAGCGGGACTGTGGTGTTCAGAGGTTGATTCTGTTAGCGAGTGTTCTGCTGATGCTCAGATAACGTGTGTGTGTGTGTGTGTTGGGCGGAGTACCCATCAACAAGTCATTTTATTCTGAGGATGTACATCCCTGCAGCTCGCAGATAAAACCAGAGGCTGAGAGCGAAGGAGCTGCTGCACAAATCACAAACCTCATTCTCATTCTCAGCCTCGCTCCCCGTTCGTTGTGTATGACAGTAAATTTAATCTCGGTGTAAGTTCGCCTTTTGTGATCCGTTGTAGTGGATGTCATCAGGTTCATCCTCAGAGCTGAAAGGGCCTCACAAACTCTCCATTCTTGTGCTGGATATTGTGTCTGAAATGTCCTTAAAGATGAGGCAGCAGCGACACAGCCCCCATAGAACGAGTCTGGCTGCAGGTGGGATATTTTTAACCTCAAACCCACCAAGACGCGTCGGCTGGATGTAATTAAAGAGACATTTATACAGTGTAGACATGTGAGTCACAGTTTATCCTACGCTCACAGCGCTCACTCAGTGCACGTCAGGTCTCACTCGAAGAAATAGCTTCAGTTTGAGTTTTAACATTAACGCTCACAGTTACAGAGCCAAGCATCTGATTTTTCACTTATCACTGTTCTGGAGGTTTTTGCAGAATCCTTAAAGGAATAGTTTGATGTTTTGGGAAATACATTTATTCACTGTGTTGACAAGAGTTAGATGAGAAGATTGATAGCACTCTCATATCTGTCTGTTAAACGTGAAGCTTCAGCCAGCTCAGCTTAGCAGAAGATAAGATAAACCTTCTTCTGTCTCAAGGGAAATTGTTTTGCAGCAGTTGCAGCACAAAGTGGGAAATAGTACAAATATAGAGAGTGGGAATAAAACAAAATATGAACTACAGACCACATTGTGATGCTATCACACTAGCTGCGACGCAGTGGTCCACGACTTCGGCCTTGTGCATTTGAAAACGTTTTAGCCTTTAACTTTCTTTAGGCCCAGATCACACAGGAAGTGTTTTAGCAGCTGGAGGCAAATTTTTGTAATTGTTTTTAATGAGAGTGAAGCTTTTTGCTCACTGTGTTTGCTATGCACCTCGTGTATGTGCTCTAGGCACCTGCCGTTTTTGCCACAGTGCTCTGAACTCCTCGAGGTTGACAACACTCAGAGCGGAAAACACCAACCGTCATCCCATTGTCCAATCGGATGATTTGAGAGGCGGGGCCTTCTGTGGTGGTCATGACAACAAGTTTACAGTTGGTGAGGCACCCAGTGGCTCAGTGGGAAGATCATGCACCCCATGCACAAAGGCAGCGTCCTTGCTGTAGCAGCCATCGCCTCGATTCTGGCCTGTCACTCTTTGCTGCATGTCCCTCCGCCCTTCTCCCTTGTCACGCTTCAAACTGTCCTGTCATTAGTGATGAAAAAGCCCCAAAAAATAACCTTAAACTACTCCATACCCATTGGTAGCTTTGTCACCTTCTACCTATGCCAGTCCTCAATGCCTATGTGCAGTTTCACATAGATTGACCACGTCAGTGAGTAGAAAAACGTGGGACAGACAGAATGACTGACTGACAGAATGACACACTGACAGTTTCCGTGATTATGTACAGC
>NC_065514.1:886996-910256 GCF_006386435.1 Epinephelus moara
CCCATTCAAAGTTTGACATTTCAATCAGTTGCTATAGCGCCCCCCTTTGGCCAATTGATGTAATATTGCTTCATTGGCATCCTCCCATGACCCTCTACCACTGTGCCAAATTTCACATGGATTGACCAAGTCAGTGAGGAGAAAAACGTGGAACACACACACACACACACACACACAGAGTTTTCATCATTATATAGTAAGAGCAGAAGAAAAAACAAGTTTTACAGTTGGTAAAGGCTGGAGGAGAAACTGGTGGTAGTGGTTGCTGGATACCCAGATCTATATGACTATAAAAGGTTAATGAGCTTTAATTGTGCTGGTACAAAGATTTTGTTATCTTTGGAAAGAGCCAGGCTTGCTGTTCCTCCCACCTTAGTCTGTATGCTAAGCTACAGTAAGTTAGCCTTGTGCTGGCTGTAGCTTAATATTCAGTGTACAGGCATGAGAGTGGTATCAATCTCCTCATCTGACTCTCAAGAAGAACATTAAATAAGCATATTTCCAAATATGTTGAACTGTACCTTAAAACTGAAAGCTTGAATGCAAAAGTTAAGCTAATACACAAAGTAAAATCCATCTAGGTTCTATGTTAATCTGACCAGATATCATGATCGAGATGTTACACATGTAGTTTAAGTCATGCAGGTGTAGAAAATCTGCTGCAGTGTCCACATGTAAATGTAGATCATAGCCTCTGAGGTCCTCGAGTGGCGTCACAGCTACAGTCTGGAATAAAAGAACACAGGTTTGCTCATTCACTGATTTGTTAGTCAAAAGAAAAGACCTGTGTTTGCACCACTCAGCTGGCTCATTCAAATTCTGCGGGCAGCGCAGGTGAGAAAAATACACAGCAGGAGAGGCGGGATGGTCACGACACCCTGCAAATAGATGCATAATCATCAGAGCAGGTGATCTGCTGCTGGGAGCACAGAGAGGAGTGATTCATGCACATGTTCTTTACTACACCGCACTTCAAACGTCTCTAGTATCACATTTAAAAATTATAATCACGTCTGAGTTAAGGAGCTGTGTGGATGTGTCAGCAGAGCCTGGTGCTTTATGGTTTGTGTTTTTTCACTGAGATTAATTAAGTATTTATACGTTTCTTAATCAATGCTTCTTCTAGAAAAATGAGACTGCAAAAACATGCCCAAATTTCTCAGGCTCCAACTTCACAAATACAAGGCTTTTCCACTTTTCTCAGTTTTATATCATTTATAAATTCATACTTTTGGGTTTTAAGACATTTGAGACCAGCACTTAAGACATTTTTGTGGCCTTTTGTAGATGAATCAATCAATAGAGAGAATAAAGGGCTGATTTTTTGATACTGACAATAATCAAAGTCATTTAATGCAAAAAATGCCAAATTTTCTCTGGTTCCATTTTCCAGTACTTTCTGTTTTTCTTTGTTGTTTCTCATTAACATCATTGTAGAATTATTATCTTTGTGTTTTAGACTGTCAGACAAAATGGACTTCAACTTGTTTATCTGGCATTTTATAGAGCTGTATGCTTATTTGTTGCAGACCTAAATTAATTTTTGATTAATTTCTCTCGATGTTTGGTAAAAAGATGGGACATGTATGAATAGAAAGAAATAGTATATCAAATAAATAATAAGGAAAAAGAAAACTCAACAAACAATCCTTCATAATACAGTAATATATAGACACTTTGGTTTGTAGTCGTAAAGAGTCTATATGTTAGTTATATTTGATCAAAGAGAGATTTACACTGTGGTTCAAAAGTTTGGAATCAGCTGTCACTGATGTTTCTCTAATTTCCTTTAATAAAGTCTATTTTAACATTTAAAAACTGCACAATTCAGACATTTTATTTGAAATAGTTTTGGCCCCAAAAGAAGAGGAATGAAACGATTCAAACTTTATTTAGTCGGGGCGTTGGTAGAGTAGTGGATAGTGCCGGCGCCCCATGTATAGAGGCGATGCCTTGCTGCAGTGGCTGCGAGCTCGACTCCGACTTGAAAAATAATCTTTAAAAAAACTTTATTTAGTCGACGTCTCCACATTGCTGCATGAGAGGAGACAAAACTATGTGAACTTTGATTCTGAATTTGTTTTCCATTTCAGAAAGTGTCAGTGACCCTCGATCATTATTAAACCACAACAGAGAAACTCTAAATATAGAGTTAGTGCATTTTTCTTTTGGCCCTCAGTCTGCTCAGTTTGTAGATTAAAGAGGTTTGAACTGGTTTATCAGCCCATAGTGTGTCCAGCTGATATTCCAACAGTGTTGACTCTCCACTGACCTTCTGCTTCTATCGTGAAGTATAAAGAATATTTTCGTTAAAGCAACATGTTGCCTGTTAATTCCAGCTTTTTATAGACATTATTGTGCACTTGACAGTAAAACAGGAACCTGGTCCTCTTTATATCTGCACCCATTTTGATGCTAAGCTCCCAGCGTTTTTGTTTTTATCAATGACGTGAATCTCCTGTTCTTATGCAGCTGTTGATCACAAAGATCTTCTTCTTTCAGTTGTCAGTCCGCTTGAACCATTGTACAGCGTTTTGTCCTCCATGTACAAAACTAACAGTTCATGTGATATCCTACAAATTAGTGCTGCATGAATGACATTTCGTGCTTAATGTAGTTACGTAAAGTTACAGAGGTTAAGTTTAGGCAAGTAAAGTTTCTGTGGTCAGGTTAAAGAAAAGAAACATGATTCGGATGCACGTTAAAATGACCCAAAGTTCACATGGTTCTGAACACTGGTCTCGTGGGGAAAGTCCTGGGTTTGTGACCCAACTACCTCCTTATCCTGCCTCCTAACTGGACCACTTTGGCAAGGGCGTAGGTTTCATCCAACACTGGTCAGGTTGGTCCTGGGTCCTCCCCCAGGAAATTTTGAGCTTCAAACATTTCATTTCCTGCATGCTGGTGAAGTTTTAATGCATCAATTTTTGGTGGAGATTTAGTTATGTAAAGACAAACACAAAATTGAGGCGATAGATGACGATTCAGAATATAAAAATAGTCTATAATAGAACAAATGCAGTGAGGCTCTCTGGCATTCTGTATTGCTTTCAAATATTTATTCTACTGTAGATCAACCTTACTTATTTAATTGTAACCTTGCTGAGTCAACACATACATGTGAGTATGATTTACTCTTCAGGCCTTCTTTGTGTCTTCTTTAAATGTGCATGTGACACCTATTCATGGCAATTATAAATAAATTACTTAATTTCAATTAATCCCAAACCCCTGGACTTTTAATAGCTCATGTTTCTGTTCATGTTCAAAACTTTCTGCAGAAGCAAAACAAAGAAGTCGGGAAATAAGTTGTAATTTAACATTGAGGCATTGTAATTTAATGAGAATAAAGTCAAATAATTTCAAGAAAAAAAATCTAAATCTCTATAGTTTGCTGTGCATGACATTATTGCTCTGCTGATATGGTAGTTTCCTCTTCAGACCGTCTAACAGACACAGAAATTGTTTGGGACTCTGTCTGGATGGAGGTAGAGTATCGAAACTAACTGAAAACACTTTTGATCGGACATGATACAGGATCATCCTATAAAAAAAGATAAAATACACTGTCTCTTACTGAACTGAGTCAATACAAGACGCAGTTTGTCTGTTATTTTTTGCCAAATTCTGACCCTACCATCTGAATGTGGCAGCAGAAATCCAGACTCATCAGACCAGGCAACGTTTTTCCAATCTTCTATTGTCCAGTTTTGGTGAGAAAACCCGTGTGAATTGTAGCCTCAGTTTCCTGTTGTTAGCTGACAGGAGTGGCACCTGGTGTGGTCTTCTGCTGCTGTAGCCCATCTGCTTCAAGGTTGGACAAGGTGTTGTTGCTTCAGAGATGGTCTTCTGCACACCTTGGTTGGAACCAGTGCTTATTTGACTTCCTGTTGCCTTTCTATCATCTTGAACCAGTCTGGCCATTCTCCTCTGACCTCTGGCATCAACAAGGCATTTTGGCTCACTGGATATTTTCTCTTTTTGGGACCATCCTCTGTAAACCCTAGAGATGGTTGTGCTGAAAATCCCAGTAAATACTCAGACCAGCCCGTCTGGCACCAACAACCATGCCACGTTCAAAGTCACTTCAATCACCTTTCTTCATCATTCTGATGCTCCGTTTGAACTTCAGCAGCTCGTCTTCATCATGTCTACATGACTAAATGCATTGAGCTGCTGCCACGTGATTGGCTGATTAGCTACTTTCGTTGAACAGGTGTGTCTTGGCTGGGGAGGTTATGTGGGTTTTATGGACAAATTACTTGGTCATCAGTTCATGGGATATATATGAATTTTTGTGCATTACTTTTCAAAGGAAAACGTACTAACAGACATAAGAACATCCTGACAAATTAAACCTTTTACACAAAATATATTTATTTGTAAGGAGGACTTTATAAAACCTTAAAGCATCAAAGACCTTTCAAACACAGAGAGTGGTTCTCTGGACCCAGTCAAGCTTTAACAGCAGAAGATTATGAACTCTAAAATTGTAGTTTATATTAGTGGGAGATTAGTGGAAAATTTTGCTGTGTGTGTATATTGAATTTACCCATTAAGAGAATTAGATTTACAATAAAACACAGAGACTTAATGTTGCTGTTATTCTCTTCTCTCTTACTGAAACAGATCTGTCCAGACTTAATTAATGAGGCCGAATCATTAAGCGAGCGGAGGACAGATTCTGGCTTCAGACTGATGTACACTGAAAAGGCAATCAATCTGGTGGGCTGCACCACCGACTTGCTGCATCACAACAAACCCCACCAATCGGGCTCCAGCCTCATGCGTCTCCATGGTAACAGAGCTTCCTCAGTCCCGAGGAGGTGGAGACACTGAGGGTAGAGGGTGGGGAGGGGGGTGGCAAAGGGAAAACAGAGCTGAGGTGGATGGGGGAAGAAGAAGAAGAAGAAGAAGAGGAGGAGGAAGAGAGAGAATCGATACCTTCTCTTATTTCACAGTGAGGATTTAAAAAGCGAAGCTCCTTCACGATCAGGAGGCGAGGTGGCGGAGGATTGGCTGACAGCAGACGGCAGAGGAAGGAGCGGAGTGCAGGGATGGGGTGGAGGGATGCCTGGGCTGCTGGTCTCTGTGGGATCAGGATCTGCAATGGCCCCTGAAACCTGGATCAGATGGGTAGCTGTGCTTAGGTGTTTCTTTCTGTGAGGTAAACCGCTTTCTTTCACCTGTACGTTTAATACACTGCCTTCAGTTGCATCTGCAGGTGAATGATGATGGCAACATGGATGCCTTCCTGTTGGACCGTGGCTCACACTGGTCCAGACTAGATGGGAAACAAGAGGAGGTTGAGGATCTGCAGGTGGCTGCAGTTTGAGGTGGGGACTATAGGCGGCTGCAAGGAAAAATATGAATGAGACAAGCGATGGATTCATGTTTGTTGTGTGGGATCAGAGTGAGGAAACATGTTGCTGCAGCGAAGCTTCCTGTCCTGTGTGCAACACGTTAAATGGTCTTGTTTGGTGGTTGTTATGTGCTGCACGTTCAGTGAGTTCCTCATCTCTGGGTAGTGTATGCTGTGCAGATCAATCAGTGCAGGAGGCACTAAGAAGATGTGAAGATCATGTTTTGCAGATTTTTACTGTGAATATTTTGTAGCTGTTAAGTGTAGTTTGGCCACAGCTGCTGATGATCATTGTAGCATGTTAGCCAGATAATTTGAATGAGATTTGAAGTACGCAACAAGAGCGCACGGTACAGTAGTTGACTCTTGGGATTTCATGAAACCTGGAGGAATTATACTCAGTGTGTTTGTAATTCTCGGCTTGCCTGTGTGCGTGGCAGACGTCATCTAATTCATTTGACAAGCCGGCATGTTTCTTCAAATGTGAAAAATGCTTTGGTGCTCCCTGTGTATGTGTGTGTGTGTGTGTGTGTGTGTGTGTGTGTGTTATCTTATGTTATTATCAAAAGCAGAGATGAATCTCGTCGGGGGATCTTGTTAGCGCAGCACGACTCATGTAGTTCTTCTAACTGCTGAAGAATCGAATCAGATGCATCCTGGTGCATCACACTGATGTGTAACGAAGACATGATGCATCGGATTCTTGCTCTTAGATTTAATTGTGTTTGTCACCTTCCAGTGTGGCAGATACACATTGTTCCCATATCCTACCATTATATGTAGTTTTTCATGTGTGTCTTAGTGATCATGATAATTCATTGGATGTGCATGTTAATAGGAATTTAAAGTAGCTTTGATTTTCATAAATTAAACTTCACCGACAGACACTAAACAAGGACTTACAAAACCTCGTATACATAGATGGGTTTCCATGTGACGTCATCGTAAGATGCTCATACACATCAGAAAACAAACCAGAAAACAAACCAGTATAACATCTAACAAGGAGAGTCGCCAAAACAATGTGTGGAAAAATCCTGTACAGTTCAGAGAGCAGAATTATCCATTAGCATGATTTGTGGTTGATATATTTAGTTTGTGCACCAACATAGGACATCGAGTGTCTGCTATGGTAAACAGCAGGGTGTTGATACATGCTAACAAAACTACTTTCCAGAATATGAGGGCCTCTGTGCGCTCAACGTTAACATTAATTAAACACAACTAACATTAGCTTTTTCATGCTAAGGTTACTTTTTGTTCATATTAACATGACTTTTTAAACATTTTTCACATTACTTTAACGTTACATTTTCACGCTTACCTTAATTTGCATGATATCATTACTTTTCTGCATGCTAACATGACTTTTTAAAATGCTAACATTTCCCTTTACATGCTAGCTTTAATTATTTTCATAGTAACATTACTTTTTTCATACTAACGTTACTTTTTTTGTGCTAATGTGATTTTTTTGTTTATGCCAACATGACTTTTATGCTAATGTTATTTTGTTCATGCTAGCTTTAATTGTTTTCATAGTAGCATTACTTTTCTGCATGCTAACATGACTTATTTCATGCTAACGTTACGTTTTTCCTGCCAACTTAAACTATTATCATAGCAGCTTTACTTTTCTGAATACTAACATAATGTTACTTTTTTCAGGCTAACTTTAATAATTTTCACGGTCGCATTACTTTTCTGCATGCTAACATGACTTTTTTATGCTATTGTTATTTTTTTCATGCTAGCTTTAATCGTTTTCATAGTAGCATTACTTTTCTGTATGCTAACATGACTTATTTCATGCTAACGTTACGTTTTTCATGCCAACTTAAACTATTATCATACCAGCTTTGCTTTTCTGAATACTAACATTACTTATTATGCTAATGTTACTTTTTTCATGCTAACTTTAATAATTTTCACGGTCGCATTACTTTTTCTGTATGCTAACTTGACTTTTTTATGCTAATGTTATTTTTTTCATGCTAGCTTTAATTCTTTTCATAGTAGCATTACTTTTCTGCATGCTAACATGACCTATTTCATGCTAACGTTACGTTTTTCATGCCAACTTAAACTATTATCATAGCAGCTTTACTTTTCTGAATGCTAACAGTACTTTTTATGCTAATGTTACTTTTTTCATGCTAACTTTAACCATTTTCATGGTCGCATTACTTTTCTGCATGCTAACATGACTTTTTATGGTAGAGTTACTTTTTTCATGCAAACATTTTATTTTTGTATTAGCATTACTTTTCTTTATGCTAACGATACTTTTTTCATGCCAACTTCAATTATTATCATAGCAGCATTACTTTTCTGCATGCTAACATTACTTTTTTAAGCTAATGTTCCTTTTTCGCGCTAACTTTAATTATTTTCTAATTCTCTAATAAATAATTTTCTAATTTTCTAATAAATTTACTATTTGCACAGCAGCAAAAAGTAGTCAGACAGAGTTAGATATCAGCTGGTGAACATAGTGGAGCATTTAGCAGCTAAAGAGACAGATTTTTTCCTTTAGGAGTTGGTGGAGACCAAAAACAGAGCTAAAAGAGAGCGAATAGTGGACTTCTGTTACAAAACAACAACAACAAACAGTACAACAACAAAAGAAGAACAAGTTATGTAGGTGAGATTAAAAAACCCTGGCGATCTTCTAAGGAAACTCACCTCTAAAGACTCACCACCTAAAAGAATAATAAAGCAGTGTCATAAAGCAAAGGGTCAACAAGCAAACATAAAAAGAGCAAAGTAAATCAAGCAAAAACATACAGTAAATATAATAATAAAGTGGGAGTGTAAGTGTGTGTGTACATTCATCAGGTGGACACAAACACCAAATGAGTGATAATGTTGTTTGTATGTGTTCTGTAAGAAAGCAACTGTTCGCTAACAAGGTCACCATATCAACTTGAAAGGTGAGATTAAGTCAGTGTTTTGTTTACAGCTTGTTTCTGCTGCCCCCGAGTGGCCAAAAATTCAGTCCTGGCAGGTTTAAGACAGGGTGTGACCTGCCTCCTCAAATAGTGTAAGTATTTCTGTGCACCATCACATGTGGTTTTAACAGAATAAGTAATAAGTTTTGCATCTCTGCAGAATAAAGATCTTTTTAGAGCAGTCGTAGCTTCAGAAAAGGCCACAAAGGGCAGAGAGGTGTGTAAATACTCAGCTCCAGAGATGAGCGGTCTGAGCTGTGGACATTGAGTCTGACAGATCCACAGTCTGTCTCTACAGCCAGACACAGGGTTTGAGTTTAATGTGGACGGGTGGACTGTAGGCTGGGGTGCGTTTTTCAGAAAGTCGGCCTCGGGGAAAAAGCTGCTGGCAGGCGGTGCTGTGTTTAATGGACCAGAGCTGTTTTCCTCTGAGCCGGTTGCCTCGGTGGCAGATTTGGTGCAATTTAGCTGTAGGCTTTCTCAGTCTGCCATCACACAGGACTATGATCGAGGGCAGCTGGCAGCCAGTCACCCTCTTAGTGGTGCAGATGAGACATTTACTTTCTCTGCGGAGGCGACGCTGACTGTGATTTTCAACTGTGAGCTCAATTAGGAGGCTTTCGAATTTAACAGGGAGACTACAGGATTGTTTGAAATTTCCCAGCGGCTGCACAGAGACCAATCTCTGTTGGATTTTGTTGAAAATGTTTTGACACCATCGTGGCAATTTGAGCCACCCAGCAGTGCCTGCAGTTTTTTGTAGAGACCAGATCTTCCTGTATGATTGGCTCCATGTTTTATTCCTTATGCTGTAACACGAGGTGCAAACTTCATTAGTTAAATGGATCAGAGTGGAGAGATGGAGGTACACAGGGACGGCAGAAAGCTAATTTCCTACGTGCTGCAGTTCGGTCGCTTGGTGGGAAATTGGCCGTAAGCCCAAGGGAACTTTGTTTGGGTTTGAACTCAGCGGTGGTCATTCCCAAAGTAATTTCAGGGAATGGAGCCATATTCAGAAAGAGATGTTAAAAGAGATGAGAAGCATTACATCACATGTTGATAAAGTACTTCCTGTTATTCTGCAAAACGTAATTGAAGTACGTGGTCGTCTGCCAAGTCAGAGCCCAGTATTTTAATGTTCTGCTTTCAGGGTTAAGTGCTCAGTTTATTATAGTAAGGACTGAAGTGAAGCTTATGTGGCTTATGCTGCTACTGGGCATCCAATATAATATCCACTGACACACACACACACACACACACACACACACACACACACACACACACACACAGGTATGTTACAGACGCACTGGATGACATTAAAAACTTGTTTTGAAGCCCGATACAAAGTGGAGATATTATGCTCAGTAAGTTTATTAACTACTGTACTAAAATCAATTTTCCTTATGTGTCTGCCTCTGGTTGCCTGTTAATGTTGTTTCAAGCCCAGTTCAGAACAAAGATTCGTGGCGAACTGTTGTAGAACGTTGCAGGAAAAAGTTGCAGCGGTTTGGTATGGCATCTGCAGTGATGCAGGCGCTGCGCTGGACGTTCGTGGTGAAGAGGGAGCTGAGCTAAAGGGCAAAGCTTTCTATTTACTGGTCCATCTACATCCCAACCCTCACCTATGGTCATGAGCTCTGGGAAGTGACCGAAAGAATGAGATCGCGGATACAAGTGGCCGAGATAAGTTTCCTCCATGGGGTGTCTGGGCTCAGTCTTAGAGATAGGGGGAGGAGATCTGACATCTGGAGGGAGCTCGGCTGCTCCTTCGCATCAAAAGGGGTCTGTTGAGGTGGTTCGGACATCTGATCAGGATCCTCCTGGGTGCCTCCAGTTAGAGTTGTTAGAAGCCCCGGGGCAGACCCAGAACTCGCTGGAGGGATTACATATCTCGACACCTTGGGGTCCCCCAGGAGGAGCTGGAAAGTCTCACTGAGGAGACGGACGTCTGGGGTGCTTTGCCTGGCCTGCTGCTTCCATGGACCATTGATTACCAGAACCATCTGGAAGCATGGACAATTATAAAGCAGCAGCCAACGATGTTAGAAGACGTAAAGAAGGACTAGATTACAGTGAACAAGTTAAAGGAGCTGGAGTTGTACCTTGTATAATTGCATGTGACAAATAAATGATTGATTGACTGGCACATTGCAATAGGTGCAACTTGTCTTGTTTTGTCCAAGTAACAGCCCATAATCAAAAGATATTCAGGATATAAAACAGATAGTATTTTCTGTTCACATTCTTCTAGTAATGATCTCAACATCCTCATAACACAACATCATAACACCCTCGCAGTAAAGCAGCCGTCCTCTTTGGTTTATTCTCAGTTTATGTTGATCTTTTTAGTGAATACCGTCTGCTGTATTTGATGTGTTGACTCACAGCTCACTGAGCTGATGGAGGCAAATAAAAGACAAAAGGCTCGGCCTCCATGCATGTGTCAATCTGTCTGTCTGTCGATGTGTCAGTTTTCATCTGTCTCTGTCTCACATTTTGCTTTATGGGGATTTCTGCGTCTCTATATATAGCAGTTCTTCTGTCGGTCAAGGACTTATTCCTCACAGGATTCAGTGAGAAACACCACTCCATTTCCTCGCTGTAATTGTATCAGAGCACAAACTGCCTCGGCACAGTAAATAAGGTCGTACGTTACAGCCTCTGGAGAGCAGCTCAGATTTGAATCTTCAGTCGTGGTTGAGACGGAGCGCTGCAGTTTTAATACCTGTAGCTGCTGTTTATTATGTGCATCGAGGGAATTAAAGAGCCTCTCTGTGATTTGGAGCCTAAACTTGATTCTTGACATTGGATTGTGGTTTGAACACAGGGCTGAATCAACTTTAAATGATACTACTGAGAGATTTTACACATGGAAACTCTACGTTTCATCCCCCTGGACAGTGGAGAGCAGCTACACATCATTCCCAGAAAAACAGCTGTTGTATAAAATGTGACTGAATTTATATTTCGGTATGAGGAGGATTGTCAAACTCTCTCTTTGCTTTAGTTTAGTTTTTCAGCAGTTAACTATAAGTTATATATAAGTTAATGAAGCGCTGTGTTGTTGGCCTGAGGAGCCTCCAGGCTACTTTCACTGTCATACTGTACTTCCTGACCTCTACGGTTCATCTGCTGCAGCAGCTTGACCAAACATGCATAACCTAATCATGCACAGATGGACAGACTACGGGACACACAACACACACACACACACACACACACACACACGCTTTACATTTGACATTTCAGCTCCTCCTGTCTCTCTCATGTTAGCAGCGTCACATTTACAGTCCGTCTAATCCATCTGAGATTAAGTAGCCTGTGTCATGTGACTCACCTGAAGTCATCCCTGTCTGCTCGTTAGTATGTGACTGATCACACACCATCACGACTGTTTGGAGAGATGGGTGTTGATGTCAGAGGAGGGAATGGCAGTATTGATCTTTTAGGGAGTGGATGAGTAATTCCCTTTTAATGCTGTTGTCTTAATGGACGTGCAGATCACAGGATCAATGATGGAAGAAATATTCAGATCCTTTACTGAAGTAAAAATAGTAACTTAACTGTAAAAACACTCTGGTAGTCATGCATTCAAAATCTGACTTAAAAGTACACAAGTATTATCAGCAAAGTGCTTTAAGTAGCAAAACTAAAACTACTCATAATAAGGAAAATAGCAAAGTTATTTATATAAAGAATGTTATTAATATAAAGAACATGAACAAATCTGTCGCTGCAGTAAAGATATTTTATGTTATTGTTAATTTACATCAACTCTTGATTAATTAATTAAATATATAAATAAGTGTCTGTATCTGGAAACAAGAGGAATAAAGAAGATTGCTGCACCAGAATTATTTTCAGAAATACTTGAAACTAGTCAGTTTTAATTTTTAATTTAATTTAATTTACTTTATTAATCCCTCTGAGGGGAAATTCAATTTTTTCACTCTTGCTGTCAATTACACACAGGTCCGAAAGACACACACATGCACAACAGGCGCTCCGAGCAGTTGGGGGGTTTGGTGCCTTGCTCAAGGGCACCTCAGCAATGCCCAGGAGGTGAACTGGCACCTCTCCAGCCACCAGTCCACGCTCCATATTTGGCCGGACGGGGACTCGAACAGGCGACCCTCTGGTTCCCAACCCAAGTCCCTCTGGACTGAGCTACTTGCATTTTTAAAAGAGTTTGGAATATTTTTCACAGCACCAGCAGATTTATATTTTTCCTTTTTGAAAAGAAAATAGTATCTGAAGTGACTGATGTTTGTATTTTACTGATAAACAGTATTAATTCTTAGAACTCTCCAATAGATAGTCAGCCAGTGCATATGTTGGTATTTTTGCTTTTTTCTTGAGCATTTTCAAATGCTTCATATTCCTAAAATCTGTACAACCTGAACTAAAAGGCTACGTAAGTCAATAAATGTTAATCATTAATAAAGCATTGAAATCACGTCATAAATTTTGAAAATACAAAAATTAGACATGTTTTTTTGTGAAATTTGAAAAAATAAACACACAAAACCTACTTATCCAAAAGATTTCTAAATGTAGAAACGTGATCAAAATATTTCTTGACACTTCATTAGTTATTTAAACTATGTACATATTTTAGTTTTTGAGATTTTTGAGATTAAGACGTTCCTATTGACGCATGTTTTCAGCATTATGTGGACCTCTTTTAACGTAACGTAATGACGTCATCGCGAGCAAACAACATGATGGTGCAAAAGACAAAGGTCCTGGCTTTCTGTTGCAAAAAAACACGCTCTAGCTGGCATCATTTTTATTTAAGATTGATTTTTTATTTTAAACGGGATCATGTCTTTTAGCTGAGAAATTATTCTCTGTTTCCTGCCCAGTGTCTACAGATGGAATGAGCTTATAGCTAACTCTGGTGCAGCTAAGATGCTGTGCACTGTCTCTGTTAAATAAATAAATAACAACTATCACCTTTCTTCTTTTACTGTCCTGTGCCTGTGCAAATATCAATAAGGACTGAAATGATTTGATAAAAGGATTTAGTGCACTCAGTGAGCAATGCATCATGTTTTATAAACTGATCCCATGTTTTGTATGTAAAGTCTTAATCTTTAAAATGTCTTTAACGTTAGCCGATAATAAATGTAGTGGAGTAGAAGTATGAATTAACAGGAATATTAAGTACTATAAAGTGCCTGGACTTAAAGGCAACATTAACCACACCAAGGCTGAATCTTCAGTGTGTAGCCCGAGTCAGGATTTAGGTTGCTGGGGGATTTCAGGGATGTTGCTAGGTCAGTGGATTACCTTGTAATAGATCTGTAGGAGGGCAGCAGGACACACACACACACACACACACACACACACACACACACACACACACACACACACACACACAGGAAGTGTTGGCTTGTGTACGGGGGGTTTAATCCTTGAGACAAACATGCTAACTCCTCCTCTGGTTTGTAAGTAACGCTGGAAGCTAAAAATCTACATATTCTTAAACCCTTTCTTATCCCACTGAGAGTCTGTTTTCTTGTCTCCTCTCTCAGGCGTGAATAACAATGACTCCCATCCTCGCCATTTGAACATGCTGCTCGGGTAGCGGAGCCGACCGAGAGGAGCATCTACCCTCTTCACACTCCTTCCCCTCTGGACATAAACACACACACGCGCGGCTCAACTCAAGCACAACCATGCTGATCAAGGAGTATCGCATCCCCATGCCGATGAGCGTGGAGGAGTACCGCATCGCTCAGCTCTACATGATCCAGGTGAGTGGTTTCTCTCCTCAGACATCTGTACCTGTTTAATCTTAAATGATTTGCTAAGGGCAGTCTGGTTCGTTAACGAAGGAAGCTGTAAATCCGGAGTCTTTCCTCTGGCGTTAAGGTTTGTGTCTGAAGCCTGTGGGTGGAGGTGGAGGTGGAGGTGGAGGTCAGGAGTTTAAAGTGTCATCGTGTTGTACTGTACCAGAACAAGAGCGGTGGATAACATGGTCAAAGGGTCACAGGGACAGTGTTGCTCTGCAGACCAGATGGTGCTCCATATGCCCGTGGATTGTGTTTCATTTATTAGTTTTTGTGCAAATACGCACATTCAAAAATTCCACTAGAAATTACATGAGGAAGAAGTGCAAATAAGGTTTTAGTCAAATTCACTTATCAGCCATAAATAAAAGAAAGCATTAGAGTTTAGTGTGTGTGTTATTGAAAGAGCACATTAATAATCGAGATAGCTTTGTTATGATGTGCATATTATATTACATGAGACTGAGGGTCGAGTCATTACGATAATTCTGTTTGTTGTCAGTGGAAATTATTTATTTTGATGTTTCCCGTCATGTTTTTGTCAGAGACGTCATTACTGAGCATGTGCAGATAGTAAGATAACTCAGTGCTGTTAGAACAAAAGACACGACTTATGCTGCGTTCGCTTGTAGTCAGGCAGACGGACAACACCGTCTGGACGACACGGGGAAAACAAACAAACAGTCTGACAGACGGGCAGGACAGCAAAACAAAACAGGCACGACAATATGAGACACAGAAGGCACTCCAGAAATACAGACAGCAAGGAAGGAAGTGTTGAAAAGTCTTCAAGTCGTTAATCAAATCAAAATCAAATGACCTGTTCAAAATAAAAGAATGACACACAAATGAATAGCGATATAAAATATATACTAATAAATAGAATAACAGCAGTAAGATCTCAAGACTCAGACTGAGCTGGTAAAGAAAGTTTTATGTGCTCTGCTCTTCTCACCTGGAGTAACCCTTCAAAGAGAGTTGAAACTACATGACATGATTTCTGCCTTAATTCAAAGCTACAAGGATGAATGAGTTGGTTGGTTCCTGCCATTGTGTGTAGGTGTTGTTATATTTCTTCATGTCACTGTAGATCTTCTATGTTTTTTTATTGTGTTGTTGTTCGGCTGTAACTTTTCTGTGTGCTGCTGTCTCAGCCAGCCTGTCTCCCTTGTGAAAGAGATCATTGATCTCAGCGGCACTGACCTGGTTAAATATGGGTTAAATAGAATAAGTTTGAAAAAATCAGTGTGCATGTGGAGGTTAGAGGAGGCGTTTTGAAAATCAGAGATCTCAGTTTTGTTTCAGAGCACAGCAGCACTTCATCGTGGAACTGTTGTCTTTTTAGATTTAGGTATAAAAATTGTGGTCAGAGGTTGTTGCTAGAAGCTGCCTCTGCCTCTTCATCGCGTTGTGGTCAACAGACAGGTGGTGCCAATTTTTCTTCCAGCATCTACAGCTTTGCTAAATGTAACAAAGGTGTAAATTGCAAATGTAGGGGGCACCTGGTGGGTTAGTGGGTAGAGCAGGCGTCCCATTTACGAAGGCAGTATCCTTGCCTCAGTGGCCGCGGATTCAATTCCAGCCTGCAACCCCCTGCTGCATGTCATCCCCTCTCTCCCCCCCTCATGCCCAGAGTGCATCCAATTAAGGCAAACCCTCCCAACCCCCCAAAAAGGCAAATTTAGGGACATAAAAAGTAGATTTCAGTCTGAAAAGGCAAATTTAGGGACATAAAAAGTAGATTTCAGTCTGAAAAATATACTTGAGTGAAGAGTAGCCGTACAGTTTTTAAAAAAGGGAACATGAAAAGGGCATTTTTACTTGTGTGTCACTTGTAATGTGTTACTGCACCCCAGGTAATGTCAAGTAATTGTCCAGATTGGTGTTTTCTCCTTGTGTGAGGGAGCTACGTAACAACCGCTTGTTATTTCACTGTCCTGCTCTCGTCCACTAAAATGATATCCAGTTTGCCATCTACCATCTCCTTGAATCCCTGTGAATGCAGCTTAAATAGCGAAGAAGAAAGTACATTAAAAAAAACTGTACAACATACAGTTTGTAACGTAATAAAAGTCAGGTTGAATATTTCCAAATATTCCCTTTTTATTTGAGTGAGAAGCTCTCAGTGTTAGCACACCTGAAGTGGGATTTACCTTGTGGATGGAAATTGAAAAGTTGAATTAGGTCTTGGCGATAAGACCTCAAGACGATTTCACGATTAACTGAACATTTTACCTAGATTAGGGGTAATGAATGATTATTTTGTTTTTGTTTTTTGTACTGTAAATATGCTCAACTATTAAAGCTGGGATATTTTTTCTAATGAAAGAGTGCATATCTTATCTTCGATGAACTCATTTCTTGAATCTTTTTCATACTGTGTAGCCTTTGTAAATCCCTGTGTCATCGAGAACTGCCTTCTGGAGGCACTTGTTGTTGAGCGCTTGTCAGTCTGTTTCTGTTTTCTGAGCCGTGCACTGTTCATATTCGGTGACGTGATTGTGCTCTGAGTGCTGAAACAGATTGGTGTTGTTACCTTTGGTCGCTGAAACAGTTTTTCCGCAGTGTTTACATTTGATTTCGTCATGTTAGGTGTCATCTTCACAAAAGCCAGAATGTGTCGGGGTGGAGTCACGTGAGGGGACAGAACAGGAAGACACATAATTACCGACATGGGCAAGATTACATCGATTAGAGGTTCTGAATGTTGGTTTCGATTAATGTTCAATTACTTGCCAAGCTGTAAGTTGAGTGGACGTAAAGACGTTAAAATCTCTCTCCACTCAAACTGTCTAGATGTTTGATGACTTTGGAAACAATAGTTTGATTCTTTGACGATGATATAAAAGACATAGCAGATGCACACATCCAAAAACCATTTAAGGCAGGTGCTGGACAAAAAGAAAAGCCGTGAGCAACATGAAAACATCCGCACACTTTAGCTCCCTTAGGTGCATTTTACTGGCACATCCACAAGTGATGTTTCAGGCTAGATGCTTGTCTTCAGACTTGTAGCTGTGCCAATAAATTGTGCTTAAGGGAGCTACAGTGTGCAGACGTTTTTCATGTTGTTTGAAACATTTTTTTTAATCAAATTATAACACATTTCTTTGTATATTAGAAATCACATATTTGCCTCCAAGGCTGTAATCTGCACAACATATGACACCATCTATCCCTAGAAAAACTCCCATAATAAAGCCCTTAAAGGCTAATAAGAAATGTCAAGGACCTCACCCCATTCCCAGAACAGACAGACGTGCAGTCGATGTCATTTGTATAAAATAAACCAATAAAGTAAAGTCATAGTTTAGACTATCAGGATAACAACACTATAAATAGATTGTAAACACACATGAAGAATGTATGAAACCAAATCTACGCCTGTGACCAAAAATACGCAGACGTGGACAAATGGACAGGAAGAATAAAAAAAAAAATCTTCAGCAAACCTCCTGAATATCAGCTTTACATGTACACACACACACACACACACACATACATACACACACACTGCTGGACCCCTCCTCCTCCCGCTCAGCGTCACAGCTGAGTGCCGGTTGCCATGGTGACTGGTGACATCAGCTGCAGCATGGCAGCCGCTGCCATCATTTGTTTGTGATATGGGCGGAAAGAAGGAGAGGGAGACGGAGAGAGAGAGCGAGAGACGGTGGAGGGCGGACAGACGTGATGGTGCAGCGGGCGTTACCATGACAACATTGTGTCCAGCTCTAAATTACTGGAAGTTATATGCATCACTCATGTTATGGGGGCGGTGGACACAATAACATGGACGTCCTTACGTTGTGTTTGACTTTTAGCTCTGATGAATACCAAGTTTGGAAACACTGACACGGACTCATCTGTGAGCCACACTGACTACGTGCACATGAACTCTGATATTCTGAATATGATGAGTCATGTTACACCATATCCTGTTTGGATATTCCAAATTTGGCCTTTCTCTGAATGAAGCATTTTCTGATTAACACACGTGGGATGTGCTGATATTATTCTGGTTTTAGGAACATTCTTTGGACATGTACAGCACATTCAGAGTATGTGACTCAGTTGGGGTTTATACCGCAGTTTGCGACACACGTCTTCCTGTCTGTTTACGGTCAGCTCTGTGTGTTGTCATGGGTGTGTTGTACATAAACCAACAAGCCAACAATTTGCAGAGCTCTGGCTTAGAGATGCACGTCCAAAAGAAAAGCATTTGTGGTCAGAAAGAGAAACTTACCTCAAAACTTTATGAAAGACTTGGATATTAACATTTACATGCCCAAATATCGCAGTGCCGACCTTTTCAAGAAGGTGGTTGAGTTGTGTTTGCTCGGTCAGACAAGTCAGTCACTGTTGGAAAACTCTGAAAAAATCCTATTTGTTGTAAAGACGCAAAATGACCCAAGCAGCAGCTGTCTGACTTTTCCAAATTGTGATGTAATAAGCAACATGTTAGGGCACATTAATCGGAGTTTGCATGTAGGGCTGAAACGAATACTTCGATGACTTCTGAAATCACTTCAGTCAGGAAGACTTTAGTCGAAGAAAACTTTATTTCCATTTGCAGTATTATATTTGGCGGCATGGCTCTGTTCTGGGGCCTCTCTGCTTTTCCTAGGCCTACGCAGAAAGCCTCTCTCACACGCCTACGGGGAAAGCCATAAAGCGGAGAGATGTGCTCTCTCCGCTTTATGGCTTTCCACGTAGGCTTTCCATGCACTGCCACACTGCCACAACTCAGGCAATAGACGCTCACCTACACTGTAAACCCCAGTTTGCTCACTCAGCTTTAAATTTTTGGAAACAGCATGCACTCAAAACAGTTCATACAACATCTGGACAACAAGTTAACTCAGATTTTTTGTAACTTTTTTTCTCTTCTCTTGCTTTTCTCTTTTGCTCGGTTTTTCGATGGAATCTGATGTTTGCCGTTAAGTGAAATATTTTCTCTTAATCTTATTTTCTTGCACTTATAGCTTTTTTATAATTTGTCCACTTGTTGTCACAGTGTGTGAGCTCGCGTTGCATTTTTCTTCTATAAAACCACTGAGCTGACAGTTTGATGCACGACTCTTGTCTGTCGCTGGTTCCAAAATGAAAGCAGGCACAGAGTTTGAAAAATGGCAGCACGGCCAGTGTAGGGGGGCGTATGAAGCGTCTGAGCAGCCAGTGATAACGTTTGATGCATGAGGTTCTACTGTTGCTCCATTAGGACCGTACGTACGCCGGAGGAGGGCAGCTGTGTACCCCCGGTTTATGCTAACCTTGCTGTGTCACATAAATTATTCAGGGACAGCTCAGCCCGGCAGAAGCGAGACCCTCAGCAGAGTCAGACCCATTATAATTCCACAGAGTGTCTGCACAGAGCGAGTCGCTCCGCTCACAGTGAACATGGGCTCTGTTTTCTCTCACTTCTCCTTCTTCTCCTCAATCTTTCTTTTCCTGTCAGCTATTCAAACCGTCTTCTCTCTTTCTGCAAATTGGCTGAAGCTCTTTTTCTCTGCACTTTATTTGGGTTTCTTTCTTTGAACAGCTTGTGTTTGTGTTTCAAACTGGAGAAGTGCCTCTCCGTGCTTTTCTGACTCATCTTTCCTCCTGTAGTTCAGATCGCTGGTCACATCGCTGCTCTTCAGTAAATTCAAGGACTCATTTTCCTAAAAAATTCCCACTGATTCCCTCGTAAGATTCCTGAAAGGAACTAATGTTGTATGGTGCTAATTAACACATTAAACTCCAATAAATAATTAATCATTATTGATTTCTTATTGATAACTTCATTCTTTGTGTATGTTGAATTAATGCAGACTGCATGCTCAGCTGACCTGCTGTGCACCGACTTAAAGATTTTCTCAGGTACGCTATCAATTAGAGTTGATCAATTCTCATTAAACACTTTCTTTTTTCCCGATAATTAATACCAAATTAAATTGTCTTTTCTAGTAAACTTCTCAGGAGATGTTGGAGGGAAATTATTTGGAAAACAGGCCTGTGAAGTAAAGTGTAACTTTATATTCACTCTTTCCTCAGCTGCACGTTTTCCATGAAGCTGGAAGAGGAGAAAACACAAACATGCTTTTACTGTTGTGATACAAAAACTGTTTAATTTTATTAAGGTCAGAAAAGTTTGGTAAGACGGTAGACAACTCAACTTGCTTTGCCCCGGGGGCCACTTCTGCAAAATAACACAAGGCCAGGGGCCAGTCGCAGCAGCCACGCACAGGTCAGGTGTACGGAGGGGTGTTTCTAAGATTTAAGGACATTTGGGGCTGAGCCCAGACCTCGGTTGGGGGCTCTTTATTTTTTATAAAGAAGCTCTATTTTGATGCTCTTTCTGCACTCCGGCACCTTACTTACACTAAATGTAACAAAAAAATTCCCAATATGAATTCATTTATTGTCAGTGTGAATTAGAAAAGGGTTGCAGGGCCACCTCACACTGGATTGCAGGCCAGATTGAGTTGAGTGTCACTGCTGTAGAATTTTATTGTAACTTGTCACATCCATGAGCCACGAGCTCTGGGTAGTGACCGGAAGAATGAGATCGCGGATACAAGCAGCTGAAATGAGTTTCCTCTGTAGGGTGGCTGAGCTCAGCCTTAGAGATAGGGGGAGGAGTTAGACATCTGGAGGGAGCTCGGAGTAGAGCCGCTGCTCCTTCATATCCAAAGGGGTCAGTTGAGGTGGTTCAACATCTGATCAGGATCCTCCTGGGCGCCTCCTGTTAGAGGTGTTCTGGGCACGTCCCACTGGTAGGAGGCCCCGGGGCAGACCCAGAACACACTGGAGGGATTACATATCTCATCTGGTCTGGGAACACCTTGGGGTCCTCCAGGAGGAGCTGGAAAGTGTTGCTGAGGAGAGGGACGTCTGGGGTGCTTTGCTTGGCCTGCTGCCCCCGTGACCCGGCCCACACTTGTACTCCTCTCAGCACTGCATGAATGTACACTGGAGGCCCATCTCCTCCAGCTTGCTTACAGTACCTCAGAAACATTGGTGTTGTGTTGATGAGTGCACTGGAACAATGCTCCAAGAGAAAGAGAAAGTTTCTCTCCTGCATCCTGTTTTTACTTTAGATATCAGCTTTATTTTACTGCTTCATGTTCGCTATCAGCCGTATCAGAAGTTGTGTGAAGTTACTGCTCGAAAACTCCACATTTCCTTATTTTGCTGCTTCACAATAAAAGTTTCTACATAACAAAATAACGGGGGACTTTTATTTTTAAGAATCTACAGGAAATTAAATGTGTTTATCACTGAATTAGCTGAGCTTTATTGGCGGATTTTCTTCAATTAAGACAAGTGTAATAATACAGCAGGGAGGAAGAGTAAAAGCAGAATCAGCCACAGTGAGATGTTGATGAAGAGCTGCAGACAACAGGCTCTTACTGCACCTCTGCAAACAGCTCACCTCCAACAGGTGAACTTCTTTTACCTGCCCTGCTGTGGAAAAACACATGCAGCAAAAATAACAGGAGACTTAAGCCTGCTGCTTTTAAACGTCATCACTCAAGACAAACCATCATCAGTTAAAGACACACCTTCAAGAAGGTAGCCATGTTGTAATGGAAATGCACATCCCTGCTGCCAGAGCTGACGGTCCAAACCAAACCACACCATGACTGTTGAAAAGGGGTTATGCACACGCTCTGAGGGGAGGAGAAGATCTGTCAAATCACAACGAGCATCAATACAAGATGACCCAGGGTCATAACAACCAGCAGGTCAAAGTTTACGCTCATCTATTGAAGCATCTCTGCATCTGCTGGATGGACCGACTTCTTCTGTTGCTCTACAACAAGGCTGACATTTATGTTTTTGAGTGAAATGCATCAACTATCAGATGGATTGCCGTGAAATTTCATGCAGACATTTGTGTCCTTTGGTCTTTTGATTCATTCGTCATTGTGACTGTGTTTGCACGCTGATGTTGGCTTTTTTTCACAGCTTTGTCTAAGTCCGCTGTAGACTCTTAGTCTTGTCGGCGTCGTTCATGCCTCAACAATCGTGTGTGGGTGTGTGTGATTTTGATGACAGCCAAACACCAGAAAACACACACCTCAGCAGCAGACGCAGCAGCCCTCGGTTTAGTAAAGCTCCCACTGTGTTTGCACATGACAGTTGTTTTCCAGTAAAGCAGCAGAGAGGGAATAGAAGGTCGTATTACCATGAGGAGGATGTTTTAAAACTGCTGACTGCATTTTTAGCTTTGGTTGTCTCTGACTGTTGTTGGTCTACTGTGCAGAAGAATGTCTTCAACTTCCTACACAGTTATAGGATCTGTTGTTTTCATAAAGCTTCATGAACCTTAGAATCACTGGAGAGACGCCGCACAGTCGACTCTGTAGCTCTAAGACGTGTGTCATTAATACAGATCCTCTCTCCTGAGCTGCAGCAGACACGAGGAGGGTAATTTAAGGCCCTCAGCTCCTCACCTAAATTACATTACCTGCTAGATTACAGCAATTTTCCAGCTGTTCGCCTCCTCTGACCTTCATTACTGATATCACCTCCCTAAAGTCTCCAGGAGAGAGAGCTGCGTGTTCAATCTGAGCTCTCACTGTTGACCCCGAGCACCCCACTCCTGCTGTTAATAATGATTGCGATGATTTGTATTCACGTAGCGCCGTTCCTCGACCCGCAGCACATTACAATGAAGAGAATAAAAAAGCTTTTCAATCATCAGCTTGACGCCAGGATACAGTTTCTACTGTACGGCCATCCGACTGACTCAGCAGTGAGATTAAAGCTGAGTAAACTCTGCAAACAAAGATTTAAGATTTAATTAACTGATTGAAACTACAGTGCGTTCTGTACTTTATATTTTGAGCAACAGTTTGCAACTGAAGTGTTAATCATAGTTTTGATGTTTGGCTGAAACAAACAGTAGACGCACATTTTGACTGATTATTTGCACCTGAAAGCACCTGCTCCTACAGTTCCAGCTGGACGAGGACATTTTATTGGCCTACTGTCCTTGTCCCAGTATACAAGCACGGGAGGGGAATCCATTTATTGAGCCAAGTATGTGCGACTCCTCTACGATAGGTGGAGATATGCCCCCTTTCAGCTTGTTAGTATTGGACCTTTTTCCTGTTGACCTATTACGTCACAGACCAAACAATGGACAAACAAGTTAGCTACGGTTA
>NC_065514.1:910469-925718 GCF_006386435.1 Epinephelus moara
CTTAGGACAACAGAGTGACAGTAACACGTTGTTTCTTTTATTCCTTATAAATAAATTTTGCAGCTTACTCAGTCAGTGCAAACAAGGGTTGCCTCCTTCGTCTGGCTCAAAGCCAAAGTGTTGCCATATTGGCGCATTCTTTGATTTCTTCGAGACTAAATTGTCTGCCATTATCGCCTCCCCGTCACTGTTAAACAAACTCCAGGCTGCAGTAGAGGCCTCGACGCATGCGCATTACACCCCCTAGCTCAGTCCCTGCCCCACCCCACCCCCTCTCTCTCTTCGGAGTACCGAACCGAATTGGTATTACCGAGAACCGACCCAACCCTACCCCAGACCCTAAGAGGCCTCAAAGAGCCCCAGGTTCACTCTGTTGTAATAGATAGGGATACACAGATCTGGAGTCTAAGTTTTGCAAACCCTGCACTCACAAAGCTCAGTACCAGAACCAACCTGTTACCCGTAATTACCTCCATGTCAAGTTAATATAAGTCCCATGACCTGACCCGTGATTAAACACCCTGTTTTGTGTTATATACCGTCCCATTCTCACGTGCAAAGCACTCGCTCAGTCACCTTCCACTTATTGTTGATGTAGTGGACTTGAACTTGCTTTTATGTAGCGCCTTTCAAATCTTTCCGAGGCTACCGTTTTGGGTTCAGTGGTGACTGAACCGCCAACCTTCTGATTAGACGATCTGCTCTGCCTCCTGTGCCACCACTTCCCATTAAGTAATGATGTAATGCACGAAGATAACCAATTTTGCATAAGTTATCTGTCCACATATGTAAAGTAACTGCCCTGCTGCTATCAGTCAGCTTTGGAAAGTAGTTTTTCAAATGTCCTCTGCATTGGAGGAACTGGGGTCTCGCTAAGAGTTAAGAGCTTAGAGAACGGATTTGAACAAACACTGATCAAATCCATTGATTATAGTTGAAGTGTAGGTGTTGTTTTACACATGAATAAGATGGATGACTGAAAAATACGTCTGCTGAGGTGTTTTTATTTTTTATTTATTAATAAATTGACCATAAAATGGCTGTAATACGTCAAGGAAATTGGTAAAAATAGCCATCAAAATTTCCTGGAGCCCGAGGTGATGTCCTCAATGTTATCAATGTTGAATCCACAGTGATATAAAACCTAAGAAAAGCAGCACATTTTGCACGTTTATAAGACGGACACAGAGTGCATTTGACATTTTCCTCAAAAAAATGAATAACTTGTTTCATCACTGTTTAATCGCCTCTCCTGAAACTTAAAGGTAGATGATTTGGCTCCTGTATCCTGGAGGAGTTTAACATGTTTTACCAGCCGTATAAGCACTGGACAACCCTGACGGGGTAGATGGCGAGCCTCTTAAGAAGATGTTTTTAAACTGTAATCCACGACTTCCTCTTAATGCACAGCTCAGTCTGGATCTGTGGGGTTGAACCATCGGCTGATGTGGCGAAAGAAACCTCTGATTTCACCTCCTCTATGCAGTGAGTCTGAACTCCTCAGTAAAAATTAAACACTTAATAGAGTTTGGATTATTTAGCACAGAAGGAGAGGAGAGAAGAAGAAGAGGCAAAGCGAGCTGGAAGATGTGACTCAAATAATTTATTTAAGGATTTAAAGAAAAGCAGATTCTTCTTTATTTCTCCATATGGCAGCTTTTTTCTCTCCAGCTCATCACTTTGCCTCCGCTGCATCATCCATCCAGCGCTGTGAGGTCGGACAACACCCCGAATGAGAGACAGGAGCGCTGTGTAAGGGTCTCAGGGGTTTAATTTGAAGTTAAAGGAAAGGAGGGAGGATGTGTGTCAGGCCAGCAGGGCAGGAGGAGGTTGGACTCGCTGCTGAATCATCGTCCAACCCCATGTTTAACAAGAGAGCAGGGACGGGGGGTTCAGTTTGAGTTACTTACTAAAATGTTGCTACATTTATCTACAGTAGACCGCCTGATACGCCTGTCAGTGTCAAGATTTTATATATGCAGTTTATAGCGGCCAACTTAGCATTAAAATTCTTTGTAATTTTTCAAATGAGGGGGCCTCTATTAGAGACAGATGACAAATGAAGCTCCAGCGAAAGTTCCGTCAGGAAGACAATACTTTTCATGCTAAGGCTGTAGTTTTTCTGCCTCACCCTAGCTGTCATTGTCTGGGGCTGTCAAATGATCTTTCACTAAGCCCCGCCCCTTTGCTGATATTGAACCAGCTGTGTGGCATCACAGTGTGTGCAGATGAACAGTGTTTGGCTTGGTATGGGACGTCAAACAACTTTCATCTGCACACATTGCGATGCCACAAAGCTGGTTGAATATCAGCAAAGTTTCCCTGCTTCCCTTCACTGGTTCCTGTACAGCAGGGTCGGTCTTTAGCCCCTTTTACACTGCCAGATTTTCTGCGAATGTTGGGTCGTTTTGCCGGCCAGCTGCGAGCGTTTAGACACACAGAGCCGGATTGGCGAGTTGATCTGAGGTGCCCAATTTTCCGCCTCGTAGGGTAGTCATATTAGAGGAACCCTTTTAGTTTAAACAGACCGAGGTGGCCTTCCACAACGGGAGGGGCTGTTGATGACTTGTGGGAGGAGCTGTTGATGACGCTGCACGAGCCACTGGCGGTGGATAAACAGGAAACAGCTGATAGCAGGAATTAGCGAGCAGCTAGTAGCAAGAGGGAAACACAAACCTGACAGACACTGTAAAGATGAGCAACTGGGGAGACAAGGAATTGCTAGTGATGTTATGCTCGAGCCAGTTTGCTCGACACAGTGTCGATCTTTTGAAGCGCAAGTGTTCCGAGGCAGTGTTTCGATCCCTGCTTCTGCACGCCCACAATCACGTGACTACCGGGAGCGAGGCCTCGTTACAGGCAGTCCCAATGGTCTTCCANCCCATTGCCCCGAAAAAGGCGCATTCTGTATAAACAAAAGTAGGCAGGCGGTATTTTGCTGCACTCCCCGATTTTGTTTTTATACTGCCAATGCTGAAAAAAGACTGATTGGGCTTTCCTGCAAATTTACACAATTCACTGTTATAATCATTAAAAAGCAGCCTACTTACTTATTTTGGATAGAAACACAAATATTAAGTAAAAAAAAAAGGATCAAATCAACAAAATCTTAAATACTGTGGTGATTTATTCATCTCGCATTGTGCCTGATTTTTAGTGGATCGTAACATACCAAGTATGGAACTCATCTGCAGATACTCCTGTTCCAAACTTTTCTGTGGATGTCCTTTTTTTTAGCCAGAGCAAAGGCCAAAACGTGGAATGCAACGGATGGTAAGGCTTGCTGTTTGCACCCTGTACCAACCAGTTAAGAAGAGTGACTTGTTGGCAGTCGATGACGGTATAAAACAGTCAGTCAGTAAAACAGGTTTTTTTTTAAACAAGTGCGAATAACCACAAACACAAGGACTTCTATACTTATGTCACAAATAGCCCAGTGTTACCTGCGTGTGACTAAACTCTCTGCTGACGGTGAATTCTTGGATAGTATTTTGAATGTTTCCACATTTATCGTTTACATCCCACGCCACTGACAATTTACTGTCTAGCAGTCGCAGACACTTTCAGTACCCTATCATTTCATATCATATGAATCAGCCGATTTCATTCATGGTTCTGATGATGTCACTCATAATAAACGCCCCGCCCTTTTTCACATGAGCTGGCTGAACTAGTCTGGTTATCCAGGCAATGTTAGGGTTTGTCAAGCCAGATAACAAAAGATATCCTGGGCAAGTTGAACTGGAAGAGGCCTCTGCTGAGCTGAGCTGCTGTCGCTAAGCAATGATTGTTTTTGTTTACAGTTCGTATTTTCTTAAAAAAAGAATAGAATTAACCATAAATCAAAGATAGGGAAGAACAGCTGAGTGCTCCTTGTAGAAAGGATAGAAGTAGAACTTGTTTAAACGGAAAGGAAGAAAAATTGATGAATAAAAAGTAAAAATGTTTTGTAAATGTCACCTCAGTGTTTGGAGTTCATTATTGTTTCCATCATTAGTTATCATAAAGTTCATGTCTCTGTCGAGGAAATCAAATTACAGTAGAGAGCATTTGTATTACTTTATTTCTCTTGGAAAACACAATAATTATTTAGATGTATATGATGGAGGTTTACTCGTCCTAACTAAACCTCCACCTGTGAAATAAGGTAACAAAATGCAAAACAACAAAATGATTTTTTAAATGTTTGATGAATTTCAGCTACGTCTCCCCTCCTCACTCTGTCCTGTCGTCTCCCCTCCTCACTCTGTCCTGTCGTCTCCCCTCCTCACTCTGTCCTGTCGTCTCCCCTCCTCTCTGTCCTGTCGTCTCCCCTCCTCACTGTCCTGTCGTCTCCCCTCCTCACTCTGTCCTGTCGTCTCCCCTCCTCACTCTGTCCTGTCATCTCTCTGCCGCCCTGCAGAAAAAGAGCAGAGAAGAGAGCTGTGGCGAGGGCAGTGGCGTGGAGATCCTGGAGAACAAGCCTTACGAGGACGGCCCCGGCGGCTCGGGTCAGTACACGCACAAAGTCTACCACATCGGCAAACACATCCCCTCCTGGTTCTGTGCCATCCTGCCTCAAGCTGCCCTGCGCGTGGAGGAGGAGTCCTGGAACGCCTACCCCTACACACGCACCCGGTGAGACCTCCACACTGAGCGAGGGAAATGACTCATCACACGTGTAGTAAAAATGATGGATGGTCGTTTGGACATGAAGATATTAAAACAGTGCTTATCACCCCCGTGCTGAAACATTTGTTAAACCTATATCACACAAAGTGATTTTAGGCGGGTGGAATTATTTAAAGTCCAAAGCCCGAACTCTCAGTGATAAAACGATTTTAATGTTTTTTATTTTATGGCTTCTAGATTCATAAGAATATAAATTGATGAAATAACACTCAGTCGATTTTGCTGATGGAGCCGTTTTTTTTATTTGGAACAATTTCAGCTGAATAATCAACTTTTTGTATTTCCTCTGCACGACTTAATTTGTGGATTAATAGAGCAGATTGTCACAGCTGGGTGGATTCCTTCAAGGATTTCACTTTTGTTACCAGGAACTGCCAAAGTGATGGAGGAAGGTGCTTTGGGCTCATAAATCCAGACTTCTCTTTTTTCATCCAGTACGATTTTATTGAATTTTTTACAGAATTGCATTAACAGTCGAATCCACATCTTCCTTTTCCTCCCTTCCTCCACCCATCAACCTCCACCTACCCACACTGAAAGTAAACTAAACTTACAGGACATACATAATATTAAATAGCCATTGTTAACTCTTTATGTAATACACACAGCGATAGATAAGAGATGAGGAAAATAAAGCAATAAATCAAGGCACATACACAGGCTGCTTGTTAACTTGCATTCATGTAGGACACATCAACATAAGGCACACATGCACACTGTATGCCTTTTTATATGACTTAACAGATGTGCAAAAAAGCCTTTAAGTTAGTAAGCAAAGTGACAGGAACTAATTAAAGGACAAAAGATAAGTAAACAAATAAATTAAGTAAAATATAATAAAAATAATTATAATTAAAAAATGAGAAATAAAATAAAATAAAATAGAAATAATAATGATGATCAAAAGTAAATGAATTAGGAAATAAAAATATACAGAAACAAAATTGAATAAGACAAATAATAATGATAAAATAAATAACAATAATAATAAAAAATAAATGAAATAAAAAAGAAAAAAATAATAATTGAATGGCCAAAATAAAATAGAAATTATAATGATTGTAATAATGTAATAAAATAAATAGAAGTGACAATAATAGTCAATAAGTAGATACATAAATAAATGAAATAATAACAAATAAATGATAAAACAATAATGATAATAATAATCATAAATAAATTGAAAAACAGAAATAATTAAATAAGATAAAATAATAAAAAGAAAATTATAAAAAATAAATACAATATCATATCATATAATTTGGAGGATAATTAAATAAATGCAATGAAGTGAAAAAGAAATAATAATAACAATAAATTCATTAAAGAAATAATAATACAAATAAATAAAATAATAATAATAATAATGATAAATGAAAAAGAAATAATGATAATAATAGTAAATAAAAAAATGCTAAAAATGAAATCGAAATTCCAATAAGATAAATAATGTAATAAATTATATAGACTAATTTTAAATAAAATAAAATAACAATAAAAAAGAAATAAAATAATATAGAAAGAGTAATATAAAATAAATCAATAAATGAAATCAAATAAATTAGAAATGATGATAACAAAAAATGAATAAATAAAATAGAAATAATAGAAATACTTGTGTTTGGAAAACACGTGAATAACTCTTTGTCTTGTTCGTCAGGTACACCTGTCCCTTCGTAGAGAAGTTCTCTATAGACATCGAAACGTATTATAAACCAGATACTGGAAATCAAGTGGACGTCTTCAATATGTCCTCTGCTGAGAAGAGACAGAGGACTGTAGGTAAGTCCTTCATCGTGCACACAAGAACACACACACACACACTCTCTGCCACCCAGAGTGGACTCCTGTTTAATGGTGAGCAGGATCAGGACTCAAATCTACACTGTTGGCAGTGAGACACAGACAGTGTGATGGGGTGGGATACAGACTGAGGGAGTGTAAGAGCTCATGTTGAGCCTCTGAATATTAAAATTCACCGGGGTGCAGAGAAAAATGTGCAGACACATTCCCTGCAGGGAGCTGTTACATAAAACTCTCTCACACACACACACACACACACACACACACACACACCTTTAGAGACAGGTGTTCAGTCAGTACGTGGTGACATCTGTCCTGCTCACACCTGCTGCTCACATCTGCTTCAGTTTTGCTTTGATTTATATGATTCATAATGACTTTTCTCCCCTTCAGACCCCATAGACATCGTAAAGGACTACATCCCTCCTCACGAGTACCTGGTGGAAGAAGACCCCAAACTTTACCAGTCAGTCAAAACCAAACGGGGTCCGCTGTCGGACGACTGGATCGAGGAGATCAACCAGAATCCCGGTGAAAGCCCCGTCATGTGTGCCTACAAGCTCTGCAAAGTGGAGTTTAGATACTGGGGCATGCAGTCCAAGATCGAGCGCTTCATACACGACGTGGGTAGGTATGGCAGATGGTGTGTGTGTGTGTGTGTCCTTGAGAGTGTGTGCAGTCTTTACAAGTCACCTTTCAGGCAGTTTCTTCCCTTTTCTCTTTCTTTTTATCTGGGAATCGACATCGAGCTGAGGTATTTTTACTAAGTCAGACACTCCACTTCGAAAATCTCCTCTTGCAGAATAAAACCAAGCACATTTGTCGGTTGCACCACAGCCTGAATACCCCCTATGTTCCCGGTTGGCCACTCTAAAGCTGGTTGCGGTTGCTTGGCTAACAGCAGAATCAAGGCCTGGGGCAGCTTGTATCCACTAAGGAGTGCATGTCATCGTCAAGGTCTGCCATGCGACTCTTAAAGTCCATTCTCACTGAGGGAAGCTCGACATGGTATGGCATGTCTAAACTGATAAGGAAATGCAAATTAGTGCGGCATGGATTGACTCTAATAATAGTAATAATAATAATAATAGTACATTTTATTTAAAGGCGCCTTTCAAGGCACTCAAGGTCACCTTACAGAAAGTGACAGACAGTTAAATTTAAAAGGGGTAAAGGACACACCAACATCAACAGTAAAAATGTGAAATCTGCAGCAGACCAATGGCAATTAAGTGGAATAGGCCTGTTATAAAAGGTGGGTTTTCAGGGGGGATTTTAAAGTGGATAGTGAGTCAGTGTTCTTGATGTGGGGAGGGAGGGAGTTCCAGAGGCGGGGGGTAGAGCGGCTGAAGCCTCTGGACCCCATGGTGGACAGACGGGCAGAGGGCACAATGACGCTGATGGAAGAGGCCGACCTGAGTGACCGGGAGGGAGTGTTGATATGGAGGAGGTCAGAGAGGTATGGGGGAGCGAGGTTCTGGATGGCCTTGAAAGTGTGGAGCAGAATTTTAAAGTCCATGTGGTATTTGACTGGAAGCCAGTGAAGTTGTTCTAGGATGGGTGTGATGTGATTGATGGATGGAGTTCTGGTGATGATACGGGCGGCCGGGTTCTGGACCAATTGGAGCTTATGGATGGCTTTGTGGGGGAGGCCAAAGAGAAGGGAGTTGCAGTGATCCAGGTGGGATGTAACTAGGGATGGGAATTAATAGGATTTTATTGATATCAATGCCATTATCGATTCTGCTTATCAATCTGATTCTTTATCGATTCCCTTATCGATTCCTCCTGTGAATTTTCAGTGTAGAAAAAGTAGACCTTACAGGTTTCTGGTGTCAACAACATGAATTTTATTGAGTTTCTATTCTAAACAAGAGATAAGTGCTAAGTAAGTAAACAAAATATGAAATTGGTCCACTGCTATCATCTAAAATGGAACAGATGAAAGAATATTTGTACAGCATTTGTTTTCATCTACGTCAGATAACGTTACAGAATCTGTTAGTGTTGTCACGGTACCAAAATTGGGACCCACAGTACGATACCAGTGAAAGTATCACGGTTCTGAGTAGTATCACGATACCACAGCAAAAATGAGGCAGATGTGCCTTTTGTCATTTATAAAAAGATAAATCACTTTTCTATAATACATCAATGATATTTCAATGGAATAAATTACTTATTGACTTATTCATACTTCAAAAACAGCATCAATAAGTGATTAACATAGGGGGGATCAAAATAAAATAAATAAATAAAATAAAAATCAACCAGCCACCCTCCTCCCCTGACAAGTAAAGAACAGTCCCTAAAGTGCGGTGAGGAAATGAGATGAAATGAACGTCTCGTTTCTCCTCTGACACGTCACATACCTGTGTGCCGCCACGGCTCGGCTGTTCAGGTACTTTTGGGCAGTCATGACACCAACTTATTCACCTGGAGCCGGGCTTCTCGGTCGCCGGTAAGCCTTTATCTTGCGCTGCCGAGCACTATGGCCGCCGTATTTGACAGGAATACGTATTCCTGTCTGTATCTGTGTCTGTGACCCCCGTTCAACCCACAACCGGCAGGTTTCGCCTTTCGTTTCTGTTGCTGGTTGAAATCTGAAATCACACAGCGTGCTCCTGAATGATTTCTTTTGCTCGCACAAAACTATTTTTAGTCGCAAATGCGAGTAACGTTAAAATGCTCGCTCAGTAGAGCCCTGTAGTGGAAAACAAATCACTGTAGCATTGGTGGTGTTTCTGCCCTTGCATGTAATTACAGTGCTGCATAAATTGCACGTCATGCTGTTGTGATGAGTGAATGTCAGGAGTCTTTTTTGGTGAAGTGAAGCCAAGCTTTCGACCGCTTCTGTCTCTCCACCATTATGTCTTCTTTGTTGTTGAACGTACTGCTGACTGACGAGCGTGACGTGCGTCATCGACGTAAAGATTTGGTGTAATGAAAAGAATCGATAAGGGAATCGTTAAGCATAATGGCTAATGATGTCGAGGAATTGAACCAGTTGGAACAGTTGGAACCAGTTGGTTCTTGATTCCCATCCCTAGATGTAACCAGAGTGTGGACCAGGATGGCAGCGCTGTTGAGGGTGAGGGACGGACGGAGACGATTAATATTACGTAGATGGAAATAGGCTGACCGGGTAATGTTATTGATGTGGGTTTGGAATGACAGAGTGCTGTCAAGGACGACACCCAGACTCTTAACCTGAGTGGAGGGGGATACAGAGGAGTTGTCAATGGTGATGGTGAAACTGGGAGTATTAGTGAGGGTGGATTTAGAGCCAACGAGGAGAACCTCGGTTCTGTTACTGTTGAGTTTAAGGAGATTTGAAAAAAACAGGATTTGATTTCCTGTAAACAGTCACAGAGGGAGGAGGGCGGGAAGGTGGAGGTGGGTGGCGGAATATATGACCAAGAGGGAGGAGATAGATGATAAACAGGATGGGACCGAGGACAGAGCCTTGGGGAACACCTGAGGAGAGGGGAGATGGTTGGGATGTGAAGGTTTTTAACTGAATGAACTGAGTGCGGCCAGAGAGATATGATTTGAACCAGTCCAGGGGAGTGTCAGATATACCAATAGATGCTAGCCTCTGTGCTTCCAAAAATGACCCATATTATTTTTCAGCTTCTGTTCTGCCACCTCCCTGTTGAGACCCATGTGCAACTTACACACTCTGGATTTTACATAAAGCTTCTTTAAGATTATGGGAAGTTAGGGTGCTTGTGTGATACACTTTTTCTATCTTAAGTTAGCATAGGAGCATTGACGAAGGACCTGTTCATCTGTAATGACTTTTTTCCTAAATAGGTCCTAACCCTAATTACCAAACAGTTCAGATAGGATCTGGAAGTGAAGAAGTTTCTGATCTCTTTAATGATTAACCACTGATTAATGAAAACTGTCTGATAAAGAGCGGAGCGAGAGACGAGGGGTAGATACTGAAGAAGAAAAGAAGAAGGTGAGTGTGAGGAATAGTGAGAAGACAGGTAAAACAAATAAATAAAATATTAAAGATACCTTAAAGAGCGTGTTGGAGAGGTGCAGAGAAGAAGTCTGGCTCCCTGAGATAACAGAACAGACTGGATTAATTTCCTGCCGGTGTTTCTGTTCCTCTGCTGTGATTTAAGACTGTTTATACACAGAGTCTCTCAGCTCGCTCCCTCACAGCGTTTACTTCCAGGCTAATGAAGCAGCAGCTGCTCTATCTTCATGGCATTCTCACTCCGCTCTAATCAACAGATCTGCAGCCATGAATGTGTTTTCTTTTGGTCCCTGTTGCATCCACTGCTTCTTCAAAACACATGCTTTATAGAAGTTTTCCTTTGGTTTTATCTCATGTCACCTGCAGCTGTTTACTGGGAGTCTACTCTAACATATTCACCACATCTCATCATCAACATTAAACCTGATTAAACCAGTTCTAACACAGTGTCTTTATTATAAATGGTGCTGGGAGGGTCTCTGGGTCGTATAACGCAGAACCTCTCAAGCTTTATTAATGCGTCTGTGGTTATTTCCACTGGATATTAATTTAATAGCTTCTCTGTTTGCTAATTTTGGCGTTTATTACCAGGCTGGATGTTTTAATCATGATCTGCTCAGAGGGTTCAGCGTTTATAACCAGCTGCTGCTTGTTTAGTTCATCAAGAGAAAGACCGATAAAAATTAAATCTCCTCTGATGGATCACCGTTCAGTCTCGTTTAGAGGATCCAGGGGTTTCTACAGTCTGTTGTTTGTATCTGGGATGTATTTTCAGATATAAATAAGGCTTGTTTGATGTCATTAAGATCAAGATTTGTTTTGCACGGGAGACCTGAGTGCAGCAGAAGAATTATGTGTCAGGAGAACACCAAATTTATTTGTCAAATCTGTTTGTCAGAGCGAATGATTATCACATGTCCCCTCTAAAGCACTGACTCCCAACTGGTCCAGAAAATGGCTCATCCAGATCCAGTTGGTCAAAATCGGGTAAAAATTCGGACATGTTTGTTGTGGCAAGTCAAAACACTGAAGAGTGAAAGTCTGGCTCTGAAATCTCACGTCTTGCGAGATTTGAGTTGTTGCAGGAAGTTAGTCGCTGGAGTGACCTTACAAACACGAGGAGTTACTCTGTTTGGAGTAGTCATGGCTGAATGTTTACCCGATTTTGACCAACTGGATCTGGATGAGCCATTTGAATTTGATGAGCGCCCGTATTTATTTGAACAGATTTAAGATTTAATACATTCAGCATCATACTTGTGTTTGGCAACGTCAATCGAGCTAGTTTGCTGTCTCTGTCAAGTAGCTGTCTGATAGTCACTCACTCTACAGCAGGAAATGGCACTTCAAAATAAAAACTCTGTGCTGGAAATTCACTGTACTTCAAAATAAAGTGTGTTTTTTACAAAGTTGATACGTTCCCAAGTCACTTGTGGTCCATTCAGAATGGACCCACGACCCACTTTTGGGCCGCGACCCACCAGTTGGGAACCACTGCTTTAAAATTATACTCAGGAGTATTTAAATTAAAAATAGCACAACAGAGGAAATGGCTTATAATGATCACAGTTTTTATCACCATATGTGGATCAAAAAATTGGGGACATGAAAAATACATTTAAAAAAAAAGAAACAGAAAAATGCAAATTTACTTGCAGAAAAAAGGTAAATTATGAATAAACAAACATGATAATAATACTCTGATTTAAACAATAGTGATAATGACATATGTAACGTATTACGAATAATTTATTTCCCGTGTGAAATTAATAGGGTATATGTTCTTCTCCTAACCAATAATAAAGTGAATGAATGAATGAATGAATGAAACTTTATTGTCATTATACAAAACATGTACAATGAAATTGTGTTGGCTTCTCTCTATATAAATAAATAAATAAAAACATTTAAGAAAAGGCACACATTGAAAACAATACAAGACATCCCTGAGAAGTTAAGAGCAGCAGTGTTAAAGTGTCAGTGGAACAAGTACCAATTAAAGTGCAATGTGTAATAAATAATGAGTAAGAGAATGAATTATAAAAAAATAAGAAATTAAATAATTATAAAATATATAAATAAAATCAATAAATAAAAGAAAAAGAAAAGTGCTTCTTGGTGGTAGAAAATGTTAAAAATTGAAGTGGTTAAGATTACCTATTCATAAGTCTTTGTGGCTTGAAATAAAAGTTGAAGCAGGTGGCTGCACTAAAATTATAAAAAATTTAATTTGATTTTAGAAAATATTTGAAACAAATCAAAAAATCAGGTTGGAATATTCTTACATATTTTATTGACACTTGAAGAAACAAGTTAGAAACCTAATTTATTTTTAACAATAAAATAAACATTTCAGTCTGTTAGTTTTTATATATTTCTATTTTTATTTTATATAATTCTACTGCAGAATTATCTCTCAATTTTCTACCAATGAATTCAGTGTTAGCGCAATAAAAACAGACATTTAGGTCACATTTCTAATTAATTATTCATCATTATAATGTGTAATTTGCTTTAAACAGATTTCCCTTTCTTTTGGTCCGGTTGACGAACAGCAGACTTCCCTGCTCACGTCTGAAATCAAATCTACACCTTTGCTCAGGACCTTAAACTGATGGTCTTAACTGTGAATCTCTGACAAAACATCCTGTGTTTGTCAACCATAATAATCCACAATCCATTAAGTCACAGAAATATGATTTGTTCTTCTCTTAAACACCCATAAATCCTTGTTGCTGTCCCTCCAGGTCTGCGCAAAGTGATGGTTCGAGCCCACCGGCAGGCGTGGTGCTGGCAGGACGAGTGGTACGGCCTAACCATCGAGGACATCAGGCAGCTGGAGCTGGAGACCCAGCTGGCTTTAGCTAAGAAGATGGCCCAGTACAGCCTGAATGAAGAGGGGGGAACAGAGACCAACGGCTCCTCCGTCAGCCAGGACCAGGAGCAGGAAGCTGAGGCTGTGGGATCGGCTGCAGAGGCCGAAGGAGGAGGAGGAGGGAAGCTGGGAGATTCACTGGAGACACGAGGGGAGCTCACTAAGCAGTGGTCAACATCCTCGAGATCCTCCAACAGGTCGTCAAAGAGAGGCGGTGAGGACGAGTCTCAGCTTTTCATCATTCATTTATATATTAAGTATAAATACAGGGTAATTTCTATAAGATTAAAGGGACAATTCAGATGTTTTGAAGTGGTGTTGTAAAAGGTACTTATCCACAGTCAATGTATTGCCTCCAGCAGTTGGTGTTCAGCGTACCTCCAGTTTGGCAGGAGGCAGGAGTACCATCACTGAAGCAAAGCAATGTACTGTATGTGTTTTAGGCCCCTAAACAAATCAATATCAGTTAAAGTGTAACGCTATATTTACACTGTTTTCACCACTTTACCTTGCTGTCAGACAGCCCAAGAGCTACTCTTCAGTTGGTTGGTTGTGTGTGTTATTGTGTGACTTTGGTGAATCCAAACTAACCCTTTAAAACACCAAAGTTGCACAATAACACACACAAACTAACCAATTCAAGCAGTGGTAGACCAGCAGCTCCTGCGCTCAGCGAGGTAAAATTACTGTTTTTGTCAATGGAGTCTGGCTTTGAAGAGAGAGTGATATAACTGCTTCAGTTCCCTGCCAGAAATCACAGTCTAATGGCAACGTAAAGCAGTTAAAATATCCTAAATACAGCGTACACTTAAAGGCCCAGTGTGTAGGATTTAGGGCGATACATTGGCAGAAGTAGACTAGACTTAAATAAGTATGTTTTTTTAGTGTTTAATCACCCTAGAATTAGCTGTATATCTACATAGGGAGCAGGTTCTCATCCACAAAGTCCACCATGTTGCACCGCCATGTTTCTACAGTAGCCCAGAACAGACAAACCAAACACTGGCTCTAGATAGGACCATTTGCTTTTCTGCCACCATAGCGGCCCCTCTACAATCAGCCGAACAGCGTTGGAAAAACACTGATTTTTAACTTGGAACTGCTTTTTTAGTGTTTTTACTGTTTTAAATCACCTTGATGGTTTGTTTTGGAGAAGAAGAGACGTCTGCGGATAATTCGGCTCCCAGTAAAAACACTGAACATAGAAAACTGAAATTCTGGTGGGGAGTTCAAGCTTGGCACATGGGATAAGTTTCAGTTGGTCGCAATCTGCAATCCTCATCGCTAGATGCCACTAAATTCTACACACTGCTCCTTTAAACTGATACTGATATTTTTAAGTCAGCTATAATTAGTTTTAGTGTTGCCCCCGTCCACAGCAGTACATTGCTTAGCCTTTGTGGTGGTACTCCTGTCTGCTTCTCCAAACTGGGACATGCTTGTCATGAACTTTGGCACAGAAAAGGCAGGGCTCAAATGCACGACTCAGACCGGTTACACACAGTAAAACAAGATTTATTCCAGGCAGCGGTAAATACACAAGGAAGCAGTACAAACCAGGCAGAGGTATCCAAGACGTGAGGCAAAAAGGCAAGGTCAAAAAACAGGCAAGGATCAAACACACTATGATTATGACTATGACTGAGAAAAACGCTGGAACGTGAGCAGAGAGCATCGACGAACTGGCAACGAGACAAGACACACGAGGGAATATATGCAGGGCTGATGGGGAGTGATTAGACACAGGTGCAGGAGACACAATCAGGGATCAGGTGCACAAGGACGGGGAGGGGGCAGGGCAGACAGGAACCTGGAACAGAGACAGCGGTCAATCAATCAATCAATCAATTTTATTTATAAAGCCCAATATCACAAATCACAATTTGCCTCACAGGGCTTTACAGCATAC
>NC_065514.1:925830-934179 GCF_006386435.1 Epinephelus moara
GTGGTACAATATGTTGAAAGTATGTATTAATATCTGGCAGTATACATGTGTGACAATAGTCATATGCAGTGAGTGATCACAAAATAAAACAGGAAGACAAGACATGAAACATGAGGGAAAAAATAAAATACTTAACAAACAGTGGAACATGACAATGCTGACTGCCATGTTCTGTAGGTAATACACTGACTATGGATAAGTACCTCTTACAACCCTGCTTCAAAAAACTTAAACGATCCCTTTAACATCACAACTTCCTGTCGTGTTGTTTATGTTTACAGGAAGTCCGTCTCACCAGAGCATTTCAGAGTGGAGGATGCAGAGCATCGCCCGAGACTCAGAGGACAGTACAGACGACGAGTTCTTTGATGCACATGGTAAAATCATCACTTTCTGCACGATACATTAAATTGTTAGAACTAGGGTTATAAAGGGTTTAAATTTCCAGATTTCACAAGGGAAGTTAAGCTCGGGATTTTTTCACAATTTCAATATAAAAACAAAATCATATATTATTATTTGAGGGGAAAACATGTACCTAAAAAAGCAATACTTCGTCTCACTGCATTTTTATGTTCAAAGAGTCTGTTGGTTTTCAGAAATTTGCCAATGGAAATTACGCTCAGAAATTTTGGAAAACAACGTAAAATCTGACATGGAGAGGATGTGGAGGCCTGAATGTTTTTATTTCAAGAGAAGTCTGTTATTTTGGAGCGAGGTCATCAAGATTTTTAGTTATCATTGCTCAATGAAAGTTCAATAAAATGTTAGAGGAATCATTTAATTAAAGTTCAACTCAACTATGTTTCAGATTTTTTCTTATATCTGGTGGAAGGGTTTACAATTATGTCTGCTTATGATGGTTAAGGTTTGTCTCTACCTGCACACAGAATGACACTGTAAACACAGTCTGAGGAAATAACCCCAATATTCCCATTTTATTCCCACTAATTCCCCTGAAAACTTTCCACCTTGAATATTCTGGGAGTTTACAACCCTCCTTACACTAAATTATAAACAGCTTGTGTTCCAGAGCCATGAATGATATCTCAGCGGTGCCTCTTGCTACGTTCTGGCTTCACAGCACACAAACATGATCTTGATTGAGTAATTCACTCGTATCATTTCCTCAGCATGGCTCCGTGTCTTTGGGCTGATGAATATTAGTTTCATCCTTGGTCCTGTTGTGTTTGCTTTATGTTTTCATTTAGCCTCTTAGCTCAAGTGCATTTCTGTTAAATTAATGCTGAGAAACTTTTAATAGTAAATGTATCAGACCTGCAAATTTATAGAGAATAAATTGTATGTAGTTATTTTAGATACACTAAATGAACAATAAGTGGTTTGCCCTTCAAAATAGCTGCTAGAAACAGTCAATTCATTTTAAAATTAAGCACATTTAAAAACAACATATGCCAGGGGATAAACAGTCCTGTGAGGCAGTTTAAATTGTTGGGTTTAAATTGATTCTGGTCAGATTGATTTGACCTGATTTAGGCGTCACAGGTTATTTATGTTTGACATCTTCTGTGTATCTTACAGAGGACTTTTCTGACAATGAGGAGATGTTTGCAAAGGAGATCACCAAGTGGAGCTCCAACGATCTGATGGACAAGATAGAAACAAATGAGGTGGATGAAGCACAAGGTAGGTTGACTCATTCAAACATAGCTAACGTTCACTTTAAAGGACTCATTGCCCATTTTCACCATATCTGATCTTTCTGCCTAGACTGCTCACAGTCATGTGTGACGGGACCCATATCTGACATCAGTGTGTGCATTTGGAGAAAAGAATTACTGACAATGTGGAGCAGGCTCCATCTCCCAAATGATCACCATAGATGGAAGGGCCGATGAGTCATTCTGCATAATGATTAGCTATGTGTTTCTGTTTGGGAGAATGTGTAGGGTATTTTTGGAGAACTTCGTTTTGGAGCAATCACCGTTTTCGGGATAACAGGCTGTTGTACAAATGGGCTTTCTGTCCACTTGCTCTATTAGCAGAGGTGTGGGTGTGGCCGGGAGAGGAGTCAGGAATGTTCGGCCCGTGATATTGATGGTTTGGTGGAGGAATAGTTCCTCTAAACCTTAGGATGTCCTGGCACCTCCCCACAACGCTGTCATGGCATGTAGGCAAATTTTCCCTGTCAGAAAGCATCTGGTATTTGGACTCTATTGACTGGTGAGTGGGGCAGCCTAAAGGCCCTGACACACCAAACAGACTTCAGAGAACTAGCGGCGATGAAAGCCCCAAGCTGCGTCCCCTGACGTCCCATGTGTCTCAGCCAAAAAGTTGCACAAGAACACAGTGCGAAGACTTCAACCGATGACCAATCAGCACGTAGGTTCTGCGCCTGCGTGACAGAAAATAACTCACCACCACACCAGCAGGCGGCAGGGTGGTGCAGTGGTTAGCATGGTCACCTAACAGCAAGAGGGTTCCTGGTCCGCACCCAATTTGCATGTTTGCCCCATGTCAGTATGGGTTTTCTCCGGGTACTCCAGCTTCCTCCCACAGTCCAAAAACATGCAGTATAAGCAGTTATGGACGATGAATGAACCAGCAGATGGCGGTAGTCTGTAATCATCATTCAAAAAGGGAAGCCGGAAGACCGTCATGATGCTAGTTAGCTAGTTAGCACATTAACAACACAATCTACTGTTGAAATAACAGAGTATATTTACCTTGCGGCAGTGAACAATTACACAAGCCATCAGGAAACGTTTCTACTAAAGAGCTCAGTGGCTAAAGAACAATGATCTTAACTTATGTAACAAGTTTGTTTTGGTCTCACTCTCTCTTGATTTTAGCTCTTTGTTTACTTTCCTCACTTCCATTTCTCTTCTTGTGCGCTGAGCTGAACTGCCAAGTAGACTGATTTCAATCACAGAAGGACTCTGACAGGCTCAGCCGCCGATTCAGCATGTTGAGTCATTCGAAAAAAAGCCAGCTAGCACCAGCTATGACTGCCCACTGATGGCCCAACATTGACCTGTGGCTGACCGTCAGCTTGGTGTGTCAGGGTGTTAACGCAGCAGCAGGACAGCTACAGCAGCCTTCTGTAGTTTCAATGGACGATTCCGACACTGTGTGGTGTCTGGGCATTTAAGTATGACGTGGAAAAGCCATGGCTGTATGGGAAAAACACACAGGAATTCTGATATGACCGTCTATATAGCCGTCACATGGTCAGTGATCGGATATGTATCAGATTCACATATGAAAGTGGCCCAGATCTGACTGGAAAAAAACAGATTTCTATGTCCACCCTTCTCTGTAAAAATCAGATCTGTGTCACACGAGGCAAAAAGAAAAATCAGATTTGGGCCACATTTGCTTGTAATGCGATCATAACTTAGTCTCATATTTTTTTGCTTTAAATAGAATATGGCACCCATATGGTCGCATCATATCCTGTACTGAGAAACAGGACCACAGGTCTTACATTTATAAGCCATATTTGATTTAATTTGACTGAATTCATGTTTCCACAGAAACTTTGTACCAGGAGTCGGGCGGCGAGTACGCATCGATGAGTAATGAGGAGAGGCAGATGGAGGTACAGTTTCTTCCCATTTCTCTCATTTCATTCATGTCTCCCTCTCTTTTACTAACACCCTTAATTAAATAGCTTATAGATAACACTCCGCCTCCTAAATTAGCTTTCAGTCACCCTGACAGTGTAGTGAAATTAGGATCCACTCTCTGCTGCAGCCATCAGATGAGTTTAATTTCACCAGAGGTAAAAGATTAAGGACCCACATGGACCACTTTACACCTGCCGCTGCACTGACACCATTAAAGTAGGGCTCTAACGATTCTACAGGTTACACCGAGTGAGTTTGTATAAATGCTGTTTGTTCTTGCTCTTGTGTTCAGCGCCGTGTCTCAAAAAGGCAGAGACATCAATCCATCAGAAAACTGAATGTAAGTCTGAGTCCTGCAGCCAGTAGAGCGTGAACAGCAGTGTTGTAGAGCAGAGTTCTTCCAGTAGAACAGAGTAGAAGTAGACTTTAGACACTTTAGAAACAGAGTATAGACACATCATAGATAAGAGAACATTAGTATAGATTACATCTTGAACTCACTATTTCTTGGCTCCAAGTAGCTGCCACTAACCTGGACGAATCCTTCCAACCTGTACGAATCCTTCACACAGTAACCTGTACGAATCCTTTGTACAGTAAGCTGTACGAATCCTTAATACAATAACCTGTGTGAATCCTTCTTCCTTGATTTTTTGCTATTATGAATCCTTCATACGGTAACCTGTGCAAGTACTTGCCCCACTCAAATTGTGACTGTTATTTCTGCACTGTTATATAGTGACGATTCTATAATTCCTCTATAATTCTACAACTCTGTTTTTTCTCCTGTTACCTGCTCGCTCCTTCATCCCTGTTAACCTTGTTTTCTGTTTCCATCCTGTCCGTCTTCTGTCGTCTTTCCTGCAGGACTGTTCGACTCAGCAGTGTCTCCAGCCGTCCAAAACTCACGTCCTCGTTCTGGTCCTGCATGGAGGGAACATTCTGGACACCGGCTCTGGTACAGCTACATCCAAATCCACTAACATTATTACTGTATATGTCCATCCATCCATCCCATTCTCCAGAACACCTTGAGGGAATTTTTTTTTTTCAAATTTGGCACAAATGTTCAGTTGGACTCAAGGATAAACTGATCAGATTTTGGTGGTCAAAGGTCACTGACATTTCATCCATCTCATTCTTTTAAATGAGATATCTCAAGAACACCTCATGGGAATTTCTTCAAATTTGACACAAACGTCCACTTTGACTGTCATATCTCAGGAACAGAAGGGGAGACATTTGGTCAGATACTGAATTGGTGACTCTAATCTTGAAACTGTGCTGATTGTATAGATCTTCTGTGTGTGAAGCATCCATGTTTTCACTGACATGGATGGAGACTGTAGGAGAAACTGGACTGGTGGGCGGAGTCATGAAACTGCGGGCGGCAATTCTAGTTTTTCCTAGCACTGATTAAGTCTTATATTCCTTTAACCCATCAGGCCTCTTAAGATTAAGAGTGACAAAGAAAATGTACCTGCAGCTTGTTGACAAATGCAAATTATATTTAAGGCTCACAGAAGGTTTGGCTCGAGAGTACTACGATAAAATATTTTGTTTGTTTGCAGGTGAGCAGAACAACAAGCAGGGAGATGTAAACACGCTGCGCGGAGCTTTTGAGACGGTGATGAGGGTCCATTACCCCGCAGCGCTGGGCCGCATCGCCATCCGGATGGTCCCCTGTCCTGCTGTGTGTGTCGACGCATTCTCACTAGTCTCCAAGTGAGCAGTTACTCTTTAGTATTCAACCCAGTGTTTAAATAACCTGCTGTAATACACGCACAGCCGTCTGTGTAAATGTTAAACACATTCACAGACAGATAACAGCACGCCCTCTCTGCTCTGCAGTCTCAGCCCCTACAGCTATGACGAGAGCTGCCTGTCCAGCAGCCAGGACCACATCCCGCTGGCTGCTCTGCCTCTTTTGGCTACCTCTGCACCACAGTACCAAGACGCCGTGGCAACCGTCATCTTACGAGCCAATCAGGTGTACAGCGACTTCATCAAGTCTCTAGAGGGAGCGTCATTTAGTGGGCAGGTCAGTGTCTAACCTGGAGGTTCGTATCTTCCCTTTGGTGGTTTGATGACTCATGAACAGATGATTCATGTGTAATCGTGTTCTTGTGCTTTAATGCAGGTGTGTGTTATCGGAGACTGTGTTGGAGGTATATTGGGGTTTGATGCTCTGTGCAGCAGCTCGGTGACGGTGTCAGAAAGCCAGAACAGCAGCAGACGGGGCAGCGCCATCAGTGTACAGGTAACAGTCTCAACTCTCTGACCTTAAACAGCACTGAGAGGCTACAGTCACGCTAGCAGCTCCGCGAGGCAGCAGAGATATTTCAGTTTGGGCCAAAGTAGAGGACTGACCAGCAGTTCCACTCCCACAGCTGCGAGTGTGTCTTAAAACGTAATACTATAAAAAAAATTAAAAACCTTTTCACCACCTGTTTCTCTTTCTGTTCTCTCCATCCATCAGGACACAGACCTTCTCTCTCCAGGTATCGTCATCAACAGCGTCTCTCCATCCTCGCCATCCCTCGAAGGAAGCCGCCATCTCAGCCGCAGCAATATCGACATCCCTCGCTGCTCGGGGCCAGATGACCCCAAGAAACAACTTCCACGCAAGCGCAGCGACTCCTCCACGTATGAGCTGGACACCATCAAACATCACCAGGCCTTCCTCTCCAGGTGAGACACGGAAACTGACACAAACGTCACAGTCAACCTGTTACCTAACCTCTATAAACAGATTCTGCATGTGTACGCAGACAAGACCTTGGTATCAAAAGTGTTCTAGTTTCCACTTGGGGTCCATTTGTAGTTTACTAACGAAGACCACACCACCCGCTGAACTGTTACATCATTAAATCGGTAGCAGTGTATCTATGTTCTCAGGCTCTTATGTTCCTCAGATCAATAATCTCTTAACATGACACATTAAGGACACATTTCAGAGGGTTTTATGTTCTCAGCAATTGTGTTTTCACCAGGTCAAATGTTCTGTGTGTGTATCCCTGGGTCAGCATGTTTAAATCATAGATAATCACCAACCTACAGCCCACTGATGTTAAATCATCATGTGTTCCTCCTGTGCTCTCAGATTTATGGACAAGACAGTTTCCTTGACTTTAGACGTTGATATCTCCTCAGAGGCTCAACGGATTTTTACCATTCAAACTGCATTTGAAACGTTCGTCTCCCTTCGTGCTTTTGAAGTTTGAACTGCAGAGCTGGCTTTTACTAGTCTCTAACAATGTTAGTTTATGTCACGTTGGGCTGCCCCCGACTCAGAATTTTCCTAGTGGACCAACAGTCCTCATCAGGGTCCATCAGTGGACCAACAGTCCTCATCAGGGTCCATCAGTGGACCAACAGTCCTCATCAGGGTCCATCAGTGGACTAGTCTCCTGCATGTTTCTGATATGAATGTAATGATTAAATGATATATTTTGGTGGTTTGAGTTGAAGGTGTGAGAAAGAATAGTATCAGTAACATTGTTAACACTGTGCTACATTACAGAGAAATACAAACCGTACTAATGAACCTTCATTAATATAGGCCTATATTTTATCTCCAAGTGCACGTCACACACTGAGCGAGCCCCCTGTTAATGACGCTGTGGGCTAATGGGCATGTAGCTACTTCCATGTTTCAGATGATACGTCATGTTTGTAGTCGACCAATGAAGATGAGTTTACATATCACCTTGGGTTCGTCCTTCACCTTCTCAAAATGATCCCACACTTTGGATTTCCTGCCTGACATGTTATTAACTAGCCTGTGGAATAACCGCAGGTAACAGCCCTGGAGATTAACCTGACTCCTGCGGAGAGCATCCTTCCATTGAACAAAATGAGCCTCCTGGCCAACAGAGGGCAAAAGACCATCATATTTATACAGCACCCAGGGAGTGTGGCATCCACTGGAACCACATCAAATAATGTGATCAGTGGGATGGGTCTGTTGTTTTCCCACAAATTCTAGAGACTGTCTCAAAGATAGATTAGCCAAGAGTTGTACAGCTTAGGACATGACCAACACATGTGTATCAATGTGGCAGGAGCTTCGATCGATCACACGTAGGGTCGACATCTGTCTTAATCTTAGATAATCTGTCTTTGGTCCAATGAAGACGATGCACCATCTCAAACTGAACAACAGTGTGCCTAAGGCATATTGAAGAGGAGTAAATTCTCTCTATAATTTTTTTGCCAAGCTGTTTCTTAAATTGCAGGCAGGCAGAGTTAGACGCCATGAAACCTCTAATTTGTAAATACCTGTAGAAATATCTTTAATAGGTGTACAAAGGAGGCAATCCTGTTTCCACTGTAGAGATCAGGTAGCGCACCTATTCCACCTTTTGACCAGATATCAAAAGCCTCATCCAAGGTCAGTCAGTCTGCACTTATTGATGTATTTCTACAAATGTGTTGGCAATGCTGCGGGACGAGTAGCAGGCCAAACAATGCAGTGAAAGATTAAGAATTATAATTCACTAGTCCATACCCACTGAGTGCACAGTTACCCATGTACAGTTTCACATGGTGTGTGTTTGGGATACAGGTCATAGGAAATTACAGATTAAATAGTCAACTGAACCCGTTAAGAAGAGCAATGTATTCAGACAGAGTGTTTGTGAATGTGATAGTACGATTGCTTTATTGAAAGTACAGTAGTACCATTGCCAATAGTGGGATAGTTAGTGGGCTAAAACTGTACATTAGTAGTTGAGGTAGCACGTTGAAAGGCAGATAG
>NC_065514.1:934816-956850 GCF_006386435.1 Epinephelus moara
ACACACACACACACACACACACACACACACACACACACACAGAGTTTTCATCATTATATAGTAAGAGAAGCCGGATGAATAATATAAAGTGGGCCTCCTGTTGCACAGCAGACGCTCTATAAAGTGTGTCTTATGTGTTATGTTAAAGGAATATTGAGCTGGAGAACAGAGGGATGACCTCAAATAAACTTCTGAGTGAGGGATATTTTTGGGGCCCGTCTTAATGACCAGGAGCTACAGTGTGTGTGAGGTTCTGCAGATGCATGCAGCTGGTTGAATAAAACTTAAATCAGTCATGAGTTCATTCGTCTGCTTCACATCATCATTAAGTTTTTATTTTGAGATGAAAAATGTACACATCTTTGTTCCTTCGCTTTCAAGGTTACTCTTTATTTAGTTTTCTTGTTTTACTCCTGAAAACTGGTCGTCAGTGAATATTTGTTGGCAGAGTTTCATTCACACTCTATGAATGTTTCCAGTCTTCACTCCAGCGTGCTCCACGGGGAGCCCGGATCGCGGCGCTCCAGCAGCAGCACGATGCTTGAAGGAGGCTCTTTGGGAAAATTTGACTTCGAGGTGACGGACTTCTTCATGTTCGGCTCTCCTCTGGGGCTGGTGCTCGCTCTGAGGAAGACTGTGGTGCCCTCGTTAGATGGTGAGGAAGGTTTTCTCCTTTTTTTTGTGCACCTTTTGTTTTAGTGTCGTTCATTAAGACGTTCCTCGTGCATCTGTTAAGGTGCACATTTAAAAACAAAAAGGTCTCTCCTGATAATGTGACGCCAGATGAAAGCAGGAAGTGGTTATTTGTAACCTCTGATGTTTTTTCCTGTGTGAGATAGTTGTGTCCAGCAGCTGGAAAGCAGGTGTCAGGGGTCGGAGGTCATGTTTCTGATCTCAGAGGCTGAAAAAGTCTTGGCTGCGTATCTGACTGTGTTGTGTGTCCTGTGGGGTTTGAAAGAGAGAGCTTACTGACCTGCAGCTGGTGGGTTAACATCTGGCATCATAACACTTAATATGATTAAAGTCATGTTTCTCTTTTCATTTCGGAGTTTTCTCAGCCATTTTTCCTTCAGCCTGTTTGGATCCATTTAGGTTTATTTTGGTATATAGATAACTGATGTTTTGCCAAACCATAGAGAGGCAATTACACCCAACAAAACAAAACAATAATGATGGAAACAGAACAACAAAAAGCTTTGAGACTGATAAGGTGTAGGTGGAGCAGCTTCTTGATAAGTTATTCACGATGTTTATAGCTGGACCTTATTATTTCTTAGTCAGCTTTATGGGTGCTGGTCGCCAGATTTGTTTTAAACCTTTGGAGTCATGCTAGCTGTTTCCACCTGTTCCCAGTCTTTATGCTAAGCTAAGCTAGTCGTCTGGCTATGAATTTATATGTACTGCACAAATAGGAGAGTGGCATAAATAATTCCTTAAAACATCAACTCAGCAGCAGCCTAGAACTTGTTTTTACGTACGCACCAGTTCAGTGATGTAGACATGTACTCCAGGATGCCTCAGTGCGTTGTGACATCACCGCTGGGCGTGGTTACAGGTGTGACAGATAACTAAAATTGGGTTGGTTGGCTCTTCATAAGTATACTGAACAAAAATATAAACGCAACACTTTTGTTTTGTGAACAGTATTTGTGAGAAATGGTCTTTTGTGTGTATAGAAAATGTTTTAGATCTTTGAGTTCAGCTCATGAAAAATGGGAGCAAAAACAAAAGTGTTGAGTTTATATTTTTGTTCAGTGTAGTTTCATGTCTCATCCCACAGTTTTCTCTTTCTTTAAATCTCTCTTTAACGCCCAATCAGCACCTTTAAGTAGCTTTTCGTAATTGTTTTCAATGAGATAGAAGCATTTTGCCTGCTGCCTTCGCGTTGCTGAGTGCTTTGCGTTTTTCCTCGTCATGCACCTTGTGTTTTTGCAGGAGTGGCCTGAACGCCTCGAGTTGAAAAAACATTAACTTAGAGCAGATTTTTTTATTGACAGATGAATTAAGAGGCAGTGACAAGTGTTAGCCTACATGATTTATGATAAGCTAGCTCTCTTTAGCGTCGCCCATGGCACACTGCAAGACATTTCTGAACAAACTGCAGCCTCAACTACTTTCTAACATTTTACCAGCTGTAATTAGGTCAGATGACTCACACCAAACTGTCGAACTGTCCCCAATTCATCCTAAAATAAGCATTGAACCAACCATCATCTAGGTGAAACCCCTGGAACAGCTTGTGGTACTCTCCATGATTCCTCCTCTTTCTGAGGGTCTCATGTGCCCACACATCTCTCTGTTTTTCTGTGACCAATGTACTATATGGGAACAGCCTCTTACCCTCAGTCAGAGCCAGAACAAGTGCCCTTTGCTGGTCCATTCTTTAAATGCAGATTTCAAGATAGAGCTGGGTTTACTTCACAATGACATCACAGTTAAAGGTCCAGTGTGTAGGATTAGGGGGATATATTAGCAGAAATGGAATATAATAAGTCTGTTTTCTTTAGTGTGTAATCACCAAGAATCATTGTGTTTTCGTTACCTTAGAGTGAGTTGTTTATATCTACACAGGGAGCATGTCCTCGTCTACAGAGATAACCATGTTGCACCACCATGTTTCTACAGTAGCCCTGACCGGACAAACCAAACACTGGCTCTAGATAGGGACATTTGCCATTTCGCTCAGGCCGCTGTAGTTAGTAGCTCATCTCCAACAAGCAGCATCGGGAAAAAACGGATTTGTAATGTGAAACTGCTTTATTCAGTGTCTCTATCAGTTTTAATCACCTGGTGTGTTTGTTTTGGAGAGGAGGAGACCTCTGTGGATAATTCAGCTCACGGTTAAAAACCTCCTGAACAATGAACACTGAAGGAATTCTAACCAGGAGAAGTTTCAACTGGTTGCAATCTGCAATCCTCACCAATAAACACCACTAAAGTCTCCTAAATCTTACACACTGATACTTTAAGGTGATTTGGTACTTGACCAACAAAAAAAAAAGACGAGACAAGCTGCAAAAATTGCTCTGTCTGCTCGGGGTCTAACTCTCCTTGTGTGTCTTCGCCCTCTCCAGTCTCAGCTCTGCGTCCGGCCTGTCAGCAGGTTTACAACCTGTTCCATCCAGCCGACCCCTCGGCCTCCCGCCTCGAGCCCCTCCTGGACAAACGGTTCTACCTGCTGCCTCCCTTTAGCGTCCCCCGTTACCAGCGCTTTCCTCTGGGTGACGGACACTCTGCTCTCCTGGGTCGGTCAAACATACAGTGTATCATGAATCATTTCACTGCACTGCTGTCCTACATGTAGATGACTCTTTGTTGTATCTCTTTCTTCTTCTTCTCTAGTTGACACGGTGCAGAGTAACCCTCAGCTTCTGATGGAGTCAGCTGGTGCAGCTTCCCACCGCTGTCCGGACAGCACCGTCAACGAGACCTCCATCCCTGTACCTGTCCTCAACTGGCAGCTCCACACAGAGAGTGAGCATCAGTTAGCTTTGTCTGTCGATCCTGCTGCTCTCTCCTTCTCTTTTCTCTTGTGTTTGTTTTTCTGATGGTGCTTTAGTTTTAAAGGGAAAGTCTATTGTTTCTGGCCATCATTTATATCGGTTATGATATGATTGCACTTACCAAATAAAAGAAATACCCTCACCTATGTACTACGACACCTGAAAGGCTTGATAATTAGTGGCAAGACTCCAGGAGGTCGCTGCACACAGTCAAAAATAGTCCCTTCTATAACCAGTCAAACCACGATGTGGTGTTTCTACTTTCATTTCGATTAAAAAAACAACAGTAACATTTACTTTGTTAGCTTTGGGAAAAGCTTAGCTGTTCCCCCTGTGTCCAGTCTTATGCTAAACTAAGCTAACCAGCTGCTGGCTGTAGCTTCATGTTTATCGCACAGATATGAGCGTGGTATCAATTAGAGCCCTGCACAGGACTGTTTTCTTAATCCTGTTCCTGCTCACCCGCGCTGGATTTCTAACCTCCTGCTCCCTCAGAGTGTGTTATATATTCCCACAGGGTGTGTGTCAGCACCTGCCTGCACCCACTAATATTCTGACCATACATGCCTGCACAATTAATTATGAATAGACTGAGTCTTCCGTCCCTCAGGGAAAACACAATATATTACTGTGGAATTAAATATATAAGCATACTTGTTGGTTATAAATAGCAAAATTACCTTCTACTGCATAACATTTACAATTACACTTATTATTAGTGTCTCTGTGGGATTCAGTGTTATCATTATTATCTGTAATATTCCTGAGAAATTCCTCCAAATGTCCGACTTACCGTACTTAATGTCCTTTATCTTATTCTCCATTTCACTTGTTGACGTCTCCATCGTTCATGTTAATTAATCTCTGGGTCCCACACATTTTTTTGATCACCTGCTCCCGCCCGCAGTAAAAATAAAACTGCCTGTTCCCACAAGATTTGTGTTCGTTCCAAAGGGACAATCCCAATGCAGTCCACTAGTATCAATCTTCTCACGTAGCTCTTGGCAAAAAAACCCCACTAGTAAGTGTATTAAAATAATGTCAAACTTGTTTGACAAAGGCAAAACTCAAACAGTGAGACGATCAGATGTTAAACGAATATATCAATCAAATGTTGCGACATCAAGGCAAATAGTAAAATTATTCTTTTGGCTTTTTGGCCTTTATTTGAGAGGACAGTAATAGTGGGAAGGGGGAAAGAGAGGGGATGACATACAGAAAGGGCTGCAGGTTGGAATCAAACCTGCAAGGACGTATCCTTTGCACATGGGGAGCCTGCTCTACCAGGTGAGCTACTCACATATTAAAATTATTACCCAAACTTCCAGTTTAACATACTTCTGTGCAAACACAATTTTTCCTGCCCAGTAAGGGATTATTGTGGACAGTCCAGGTGCACGTACTTTCAGTTTTACCTCCAAATAAACTCTTGTTTACAACCTCGCTGACTGCAGGTGTCAGACTGTGTTGTAGCATCTGTCATGTTTGCAGATCTCAGCAATTATTCTGCTGACGCTCAGCTCTGTTAGCAGCTCTCATTAAAAGTTTTACTTTATTACATCAGGACATTGGCTGCTCGTCAGCTTCAAAGGAATCATAGAGACTCAGGTGTGTCTTTATGATCAAGGTAGTGATTCACAGGCAGAAATCACAGTTACAGGCTTTGTGTTCAGCACCTGGCCATGAAAGAGCTCTGGAAATAAATCCCAAATCATATTTTTTTAACTGGAATATTTCTTGTTTATCTCTGCAGTGAAGACTCTAACTCTTCTCGTCTTTCTCTGCAGCGGAATCTTCTCACTCACATATTTTTGTGGACAGCCCGCACCCATCGTCCACGTCTCCAGGGGTCCCTCACCTCCGCTGCACCCGTCGGGCCAGCGAGGTCAGCATAGCCAGCCAGGTGTCAGGCTTAGCTGACTCCTACACCGCCTCCAACATCGCCACCAGTGAGTTGACCTCTGATCTCGAGTGTGTGACACCAAGTTTAGGTGACAGTGTACATGTTGACATTCTCATCTCCTCCCTCCAAACGTCCACTCAGCACACAAACGTGGAGTCAGCCACAGTAAAAGGTCCCGCCTGCTGTCCCAGCTGGCTCTGCCCTACAATAAGTTGGCCTCTCGGAGCCCGTCACTGCGCTCGGGAAAGACAATCCGTCGGGTTTTCCCGAAACCCAACGGCGTGGATTCTGAGCAGAGCTCGGACGTTAGCTCTGACCTCACTGATGTCACGTCTGACATCTCAGACATCAGCTCAGTCCCCCCGTCACCGCGGGTGCTGAAGAACATAGAGCAAGGTACCCTGGGTGCTGTAGTGAGAGGACCTGAGGGAAGGATGCTAGGATCCATCCTCATTGCCTGTGCTCTTTCCTTCCTCCTCCTCAGTAGTCCTGTTTCCAAAAACACTCTTCAGCTCAGTTTCATGAGAACCACTTCTGTGTTGTTTTTTTTGTCAAGACCACAAGAAATAAACTGTGATGAGGTTCTCACAGAGTCTGAGCTGTTGTTTCCTCGGCTGTGTGCTTTTTAAAACCTTTTTACAACTCCTCACTGTCCGTTTTGTCCGTAGTTTGGAGTCTAGTGCCTCCTAGTGCAACCCTCGAAACTATCTTTAACTTCCTCCAGCTTCTGATAAACCTAAACTTTACATCTCTGCATGAGCAGGATGTACACACACACACACACACACACACACACACACCACAAACAAAGACAAGGAATAAAGATAGTAAATGCACTGATACCCGACCTCACTCTGTCTCTCTTTGTTCCGTCCCGGCTGTAGTTGCTTCTCGGTGGTGGGGCAGTAAGAGGATGGACTTCGCCCTGTACTGCCCCGATGCCCTGACAGCGTTTCCCACAGTGGCTTTGCCTCATCTCTTCCACGCCTCCTACTGGGAGTCTACAGACGTCGTGTCCTTCTTACTCAGACAGGTTCGTACAGTCTTTCTATTAATATTAATGATTTTATTTCATTGTATCTTTAAATTGAAAGTGTATGTTTATGATGAGGATCCTCCACTTTGGTCTGAGACCACCTTGGTTTGGTGTCAAACAGGGAGAGACTAAAAAGTTTCTGGGCTGTGTATTGAAAGAGTTACTGAACCCCACAGTTTTGGCTGAAGTGCTTCCACCCTGGAAATTTAAAAAAAGTTTTTAGGGGGTTAAAATGAATTATCCTCCCCAGGTGATGAGACACGAGAACTCCAGTATTTTGGAGCTAGATGGTAAAGAAGTGTCTGAATTTACTCCATCCAAACCTCGAGAGAAGTGGCTCCGCAAGAGGACTCATGTTAAAATCAGGGTAAGAGCTCTCTTTGTTTTTTACTGCATTCACCACAGAACATGTTTTGGACCGAAAGGAAATGCAGAACCTTTTAATTTTGAAACACCGGTTTACTCATTGTGGTTTAGTCAGCATCCACAATACTGTCTTTGGAATTACTTCTGTACGAGTCTCTACATTGTTGTTGCTTTGTGATCAATCTGTGTCAGAACACTTGATTGCTCAGAGGAGCAGCTTCTGCAGAAGCAACTGGTTCGACCACGATGGACCACAGTGGTTTCCACAAGAATGGAGCTGGTTTGATCTAAAGAAGTTGAACAAATGAAAAACAACACTGAGGCTGCTGTCAGCCCTAGAGTCGTCTCCTTTGGTCTGAATCAGGGACTCATGTTGTTCCAAAGTTGTATAATTGCCTAGAGTTGGTTCGTGTTCTCACGGCAGCATTTACAAGAGGACCAGATCAAATGCCTTGTGTGAGAAAGCTGCTCTTGATTGGTCAGAATTTCCATGTGGGAAAAATCCAGGAAGTAAAGCAAACGTTGAAGAAGAGTACACTTGCAAGATAAATGTGACACTTTCTAATGTCACAATGGAGGGACAACTACGCAGGTTGATTTTAGCGCTGCTCATCGTGGACTATATTGCTGTCATTGTTCATTTTAGTCAAACCATACAGTTTGAAAACGAGGCGCGGCTCCAACTAGAAAACAATGTTTTGATGCATTGGATGTGCTGAATGTGCATATTAAGGCAGTACAGGAGGAGGTGCACATTAATAATCCTCCAGGACTGTAACATGCTCATGTTTAACCCAAACAATGTGTCATGTGACTGCAGTTGCTTCACATCCAGGTCGGAACACCTTCTCACCACAAACCAACCGCACCAGAGTTCCTTTGGAGCCGGACTGAGACCACCTCTTCAAGAAGGTCTCAGTCTGGTTGTTTTAGTGCACACCTGAGTGTGATTGCTGTGTTCACACCTGCCCAAACGAACCGCACTGAGGGGGCAAATGAACTTGAGTTTGATTGAACTGAACCAAACAGGGCAGGTGTGAGAGCACCCTAAAACCATATGAGTTAATGAATGGTTAAACTTCTCTTTCACTACATGTGGCACTCTGCTGCAAGAAAGGAAGAGAAAGAAATCCAGCTCCAAAAAAAAAATCTAAATGTGGCAGCAAATGCTGGTAATGTGGCGGCACGCCATAAATAAATGAATGTTTAAGTAAAGGATCTCAGTACTTTCTATGCCATTACAGACGGGGGTAGGGCAGAAAAATCACTAGCTTCTTAATCACTGAGATTAATTAACATTTGGATCGATTGAGAGCTTCTCTCAGATGGATTTTGGCAGCTGCACAGTGAGAAGATTCTGCTTAGAGAGATTTTAGAGAATGAAACTGTAAAAGTGATTGAAAATGACACCTGTTAACTCATCACAGCAAATGTTACATGACAACAACTGAAAAGAAGAGGACTGTTTTCTTATTTTCGTCCTCCTCTGTGTGTCAGAACGTGACAGCAAACCACCGAGTGAACGATGCCGTGTTCACAGAGGACGGAGTTCAGATGGTGATGGGACGTTTCATGTACGGCCCTCTGGACATGGTCACCCTCACTGGAGAGAAGGTATAACGACGACCATTCAGCTGTGGCGTTATGTAACGGTGTCACTGTCTGTGTCATTGAGGTCGCACATATTGAAAAGATCTCTGTGTCGCTTCCTGCAGATCGACATCCACATCATGACCCAGCCTCCCTCTGGAGAGTGGGTGTACTTTAACACAGAGCTCACCAACAGCAGCGGACGCGTCTCTTATGTAATCCCAGAGAGCAGAAGGCTGGGCATCGGGGTGTATCCTGTCAAGATGGTGGTCAGGTGTGTTGAGTCATTGTTATTTCACTTTTAAAACCTACCTGTAAAGCTCCTCTTTCCACAGTAACCTCCGTGTTTCTTCTGTCACAGGGGTGACCACACAGTTGCAGACAGCTATCTGTCTATTGTACCACGAGGAACAGAGTTTGTTGTGTTCAGTATTGACGGGTCGTTTGCTGCCAGTGTGTCTATAATGGGCAGCGATCCAAAGGTTCGAGCTGGAGCTGTGGACGTGGTGAGGTAAGGACTATTTGTTCTGCAGTAATATATATAGAAACACACAAGTTATCTTGGTACGAGTATTATGTACACTGAAGCATTTAATACCTGCATATTACACCCATATTGTACATATTTTTGTGTGTCTGTATACATATAGTATAGATCTAACACAGCGATTTCAGGCAATAAACAAACATGCATAAATAAGAGAGGCAATATACCAGCAAATCCTTGTCGACACCAAAAGGTCTGAGCCTCCTGAGGAAGAATAGGCGGCTCTGTCCCTTCTTGTACAGAGCATCCGTATTCACAGACCAGTCCAGTTTGCTGTCCAGGACTAGTATTTATAGGAATGCACAACCTCAGTTGCCTGGCAGGGAAGTCTACCACCATCTCCTTAGTCTTGGTGATGCTCAGGAGGAGGCAGTTCGTATTTCTCCAGTCACTGAAGGCCTCCGCCAGGTCCCTGTACTCCCCCTCCTGTCCACAACAGCTGTAAAATCGAAAAACATAACCCTCACATAGGAATCAGGCACATCTAGGTAGGCAAACTGAAGAGGTTCTTGTTCCTGTGCCACCTGTGGTCTTATGTGATGGAGAAGCAGTTGCTCCAGGGTTTTCATAATGTGTGACATCAGAGCCACCGGCTTGTAGTCATTCATCTCTACCGGACACCCTGTTTTGGGCACCGGTACGAGACTTTCTCCGTCTGTAGACTCAGCTTGCAGAGCTTCATATACATATATGCATAACTGTATATCTGTTCCTTTGTATTTCTTCCTGTGTGCAGCGTGTACACTATGTGCTCATCACCAAACACCAGATAGACACAGTTACGCTGGGTTCACTTTGGACACAGAAGCACCATGAAGCACGGCAATTTTTGGTGGAGCACTGCCTGCTGCCTTTCTGCCCCCTGTGAGTCAGCTGGTCTGGTCACACAGGACATGCTGCGGCCTCACGTTTTGCAGCCAGCTCGCAATCTGCAGCAACAGTTTCAGTGTCTTGCCTTTTTCCGCGAGCAAATCTGGCACACTGAGAATCTATTTTGAGCAATTCCAAGGCTATATTAGACAGAACATAAATGATCTGATTGTGATACATCATAAATATGCATCCAGTGCTTCCACATGTTGTTTAAGAAATTTACAAGCTGATGATTTAAGTGCTGAAGAAGACTTTGATGGGTCACACACAATATTTAATGAAGACTCGATCGAGGAGAATCACAGCTCAACATACAGAGTGTAACACAGATTCTGAGGGTGTCCTCGCCCAGTTCTTGCATTTAACCCAAACAGTACTCCCTTGCGAGTCACTCCATGTTCCCAAATAAGGTTATTCTGTCCTGATCTATGGCTGTGTGAAGTTTCTATTGCTTACTACCTTTAAACAACAAGCACGCTCACCTGGCTCGCTCTAAATCACCTCGACTGTTTGTTACAAAATGCACATATCTAAAAAGAGACTCTCGTCTGTAGCCTGGGGCACAGGACAGTCTCCCTTCCCCTTGACCTTGGGAGCTATGGCAACGGAGCCGGCTAGGCACCCTTATCTGGGCAGCTGTACTCCGTCTGCCACAACTAGGAGACCAAAGATAGACTGCGGTCATAACTGAGGTCAAGTAGGCTGACCTCAAGGCCTCTTTTAGGCCTCCTGCTGACCTGACTGTTACCTTGACCATAACTATCATCCATTTCCTTTACTGACCGAGGCCAAAGGCTGTAACACAACAAAATTTCTTCACATTTGTTAGTCGTGTCTAAATACAGACACACACACACACACACACAAAGTTAAGACTAAAACAGCTAATGAGAGTGAATATCAGGCTTTGATTCATCTGCCTGAATTAACGCTGTGCTCCGTTGTATTGTTTTTTTGCAGATACTGGCAGGACCTGGGCTACCTGATAGTATACGTAACGGGTCGCCCTGACATGCAGAAGCAGCGTGTGGTGGCCTGGCTCTCTCAGCATAACTTCCCCCACGGCGTCGTCTCGTTCTGCGACGGGCTGGTTCACGACCCGCTCCGGCACAAGGCCAACTTCCTCAAATGCCTCATCAACGAGGTGAGGAAGGCCGCTGTGAGTTTGAGGCAGCGTTATCATAAAATCCTTGAAGTCTCTAACAGCCGTCTTCTGTCTCTGATCAGGCCCACATGAGGATCTTTGCAGCCTACGGCTCCACCAAGGACATCTCTGTGTACACGTCGATCGGCCTGCCTCCGTCACATATCTACATAGTGGGAAGACCCACGAAGAAGATGCAGAACCAGTGTCAGGTACGGAATAAATCCTGAGAGCAAAGGCATTAATCTACTGAATTACACCCAGAGACTGTGTTGTGTTAAGTATCTGTGAGCTGTAAATTCACCTCCTCTGAGCAGAGGGGAGAAGATAATGTTATCTTGGAGCCTCAAGGTGCAAAGTTTCTCACTCGGCAGCAAATTGTGGGGACCAAAACATACCCAGAAGTGTACTGCACAGCACAATGACTAGCAATCTCAGTCGACTGAGGGGTCTCCAACTCATGATTCCAATCTCCGACTTTCAAGGAGCAGCCCTAAAAGTTTCACACGATGATTAATATCCTCTGCTTTTCTGTTTCATCGACACACACACAGAGCTGAGCAGGCTCGGTAGTGAACGATGTGCTGAAAGATTCTGTGTTCTTGTGTGTTAAGCTGAGGTAGACCAGAGCTTTGCTGGAAGTGACGTTATGCAGCCCTGGTGTGTTTATGTGGAGTGAGCACTGCAGCGGACACTGTTTAAAAATGGCTTTTTAAATGCTACAGTGCTCGTCTGCAGCCGCTCACATGGTAATTTAGGAGGCAGTTTGGCCTTGTGTGCTGCGATTAATTTGGCATGCAGTTAAAACACCGGTCATAATTTTGCTTTAATGAAAACTCAACCCCTGGCATTTGCTCCTGGTGTTCTTCATCGCTGTTTTTGGAGGAAATAACCGGAGTAAGAGGCGAACCAGCTTTTAAATTGCCACAGTTTCCTTTTATTTTGAAAAGTAACTGCTAAATATTCAAAGAAACTTTATAGTGTGACATTGTAGAGCAGATTTTGGTGCAGTGGCATGTGGTAGAAATTTGCCTGTCTGTCTCTTCCAGTTCATTCCAGACGGCTACGCTTCCCACCTCTCCCAGCTGGAGTACAACCAGAGGTCTCGTCCCGCCAAGTCCGCCAGCACCCGCATGGTCCTCCGCAAGGGCAGCTTCGGGCTGGGTGCAGCCGGCGGAGACTTCCTTCGCAAGCGCAATCACATCTTTCGCACCATCTCCTCCAAGCAGCCCGGCGGGGCGGGGTCGGCCTCTCCCAACCAGCCGGGGCGGACCGAGCGAACCCTGAGCCAGTGCGAGGTGGAGCGGGATCGAGGGGTCGTGCCGGCCACCCAGAGGAGCATGAGCATAGCTGCAGGGTGCTGGGGTCGCACCGGCAGCACCAAGGAGGGCAGCAGTGGGTTACTGGGCCCTAAATAAGGTTCAGTGAGGAGCTGTGGTGTGAAAGGACCCGGTCTGAGCCACCATGATCTCTGGAGCAGACACAGAGAGAAGAAGATGGCGCGGATGGAGGGTTTGTATTTTAGAAATTAAAGAGATAAGCGAGGGTGACAGCTTGATAGAGATAGAGAAGGATCTGTCCAGGAGGAGTGGACTAATCAGGCCCAGTGGGATCCAGCGAACAAAAGACAATTCTGTAGCATGACTCTTTTACAGTAATACTTTTATAGGATACATCACTTACTATTCAAAAAAAAAAAGACAAGGAAGGATTAAATGAAATATTGTAAGCCTTAAACTAATCTCGTATAACGGGACCCCTCCTCCCCTTTTACTGCACACACACTCGTAAAGACTGTCCAAGCATTCACACTCTCATGAGCTCAGGACAAACTGCAGAGCCAGATTCATCTTCAAACACGGGTCTGAGCCATGGCGAGGAGCCCATGACTTTCACTTCTGTTTCTGTCCCACTGTCAGCTGAGCTACAACATGTTCAAACACTCTGCCCAGAAGTGACTGGCAATAAGAACAGAGTGCAGAATACACAGTCACTTCAACCAATTTACACATCAGACATATTTACTCACCTTCCTCCTGTGGTGTCTAATCATGCTCATAGTTTTGGGTTTATGTGTGCAGGATTTGATTTGTCACAGATTACAGCATCCACCTTAACACAAGTAATGATGACACTCGGTTTGGAAGGACATTGTGTTGAATTTTCAGCCACTACTGACGACAAAATCTGGTCTGTTTGGTCAGTCCACACTGAAATATCTCTTACACTTGATGATGATGACTCTTGCTGACTTTAGTGACTGACTTCCTTTGGCACCACCACAAGATTGACATTTGTGGTTTTGAGTGAAAGTAAAAAACTGCCATGAAGAATTGTCAAAATTTAAATTTGTTCAATACTTTTATGACCAAATAGCAAAAGTAAAGACATTCCCATTATCCTCAACTCAACATTGTGTCTTCAGTAGTGTTAGCATACTTAGTGTTAATTTTGGCAGTTATTTTAGATTTAGTCTTTACACAGAAGGGCTTTTAAGTCTAGTTTTAGTCGATAAAAAGTCAATACATTGAACTAATTCACCAAGGCAAATACAGGTATCAGAAATTTGAATCAAGTTGACAGGTCATATCAAGTGTTGAAATTCGTGAAAGCAGCATTTCACATGTTTATTTATTTATTATCAAAGTTCTATTTCTTGTCTTTGTTTTGGAAAGAGGCTGCTGACAAACATTTTTTGTCATCGATTTTGTTAAGGCGATAAATACTGCATGCTAATACGCTAATCTAAGATGTTTGACATGGTAAACATTACACCTACTAAACATCAGCATGTTTGCATTGTCACTAGTCAGGTTTCCATTCAACTGTAAAGCAATTTTTTATGCAAACTTTTGAATTGTCGCCAAAAAGAAATACAAATTATGCATGTTTCATTTGGAGCGAATCAACTTGGTGACACAAAAAGAAAGAAAAAACAATCTAAGTCAAAACAAGTCGCCTCTGCGATCTAAACCATGTACGAAAGAAAAGCGGAGACAGGTCTTAGGGAATATGTTTCACTTGGGCAAGTTTAATTAATCTGTCATATTAGCTAGTATTAGCCATTTTTCATGCTGTCCAGAAATAAAGACAAATTATGTCGTTTGTGAAATATCCAGGAAACAACAACAGTGGAAACAGCTAATTCTAATCAGATGTTTGCTACATCACAACTTATTTAGCATAGGCCTTTCCAGGTCCCATTTAGCACATCAAATCTTTTTCGACAAAGACAGAAACCATGAGTGTAAAAAATACTCATGCAGCTTTTCTAATGTGCTATCTTAAGCTGGCTCAAGTAGAGCTTCACAGAGCAGCTAGTATGGCCACAGAATCACGGACAGTCTTATTTATACCACAGCTGCATTGAGGTGGAGACAGAAATCTTAAAAAACTGGGCAAAGCTATCTGCAGATACCACCAGAGGAAAGTCAGAAATATGTACTTTTTTGTAATTTGGGTGAACTGATCCTTTAAACATCTGAGAGCTGGTTTTAAAATCATCACTTCTCATGTTCCTCACCATGTGTTTAAAAGCATAATGGCTAGTTTTCATCCTGCGGTCGGTGTGTGTGAGACTCTGTAGTATTATTATCCCTTTCAGTGTGGCCTCTGGGCCATCCAAGGCCTTAATATTCAACAACACACTTTCTCCACAGATGGAACAGAAAGCAGACAAACAGGGCATGCAGAATTAAAGCAACAACTGAAACTCTGTACAGTCCACAGCAACAATCCCTTTATATATTCATCTGCTTGCAATACCTCTGATCCACCTGCTGGTGGTGTTCTGTTTCCCACATGTGCTGCTGCTGCTGCTGGGAGACACTTGTGAGCTGTTCCCCGGCTTCTTGCTCTTTTCGCACATAGGACGCCGAACATGAAGGACCTGCAGAGGAGCTGAAATCTGGGAGGGACGGAGGCAGTATTTCAACATAGCTTTCACTCACAGAGACCTGTTAATCTTTCAGTATTTTTACTAATCGGACTGAAGAGTGGGCCGGAAGTGATTCAGCGTGAATGTTGAACAGACTGGATCGATCCTTTCGGTGGTGTAATGTGGAAAAAAAATCATGAGAGCAAACATCATGTCATCGCTTCTGTCTGTTGAACTGTATATTTTCATCCAAAGGGGACGTAGTAGAAGAGGAAGGAGCCGCCTCACATCTCCAGTCCAAAAACACCAGTGATGTGCACAAAATAGTTTCCAATGCTGATGCCACCCGCGCTCATCAGGACAGGTTCACAGGTCTTAAAACAACAGACAGGTGCCCGTATTAACAGTGGAGCATTATTTGCATGCTGTAATCATCCAACTGTTCATACTGGAGATCAAAAGATTTCTAATGTGCTTCCACTGTAAGTGATGAAGAACAAAATCCACCTTGTTCTGTGCAAAAATGTATCAAATCTTTAGCTGACGATGAAGCTATATAAAGTGTCAGCAGTCAGAGTTGGTCAAATCAAGTGGATTTATTCCAGAGTTAAAGATATTTAGTATGAAATTAGATGAAAATAACATTTTGTACTGAGTCTGCTCTCCTAACGGAAGATGTGCTGCTGTCTTTAAACTCTAGAAACCATGCCAATTTATTGTTTTGATACTCTCAGACTCAAATAAGATAGTTTGTAAATGTGTGGTGGTTCCTCGTGTGGGTGGTAGTTCATTTATTCATTTATTTGGATCCCCATTATTCACTACCAAGATAGCAACTTCTCTTCCTGGGGTCCTCAAATGTGTAATGTTGTTTCTTTGTCTTTTTGTTTAGATTTTTACTGTTGTTTACTTTTGTGTTTGTTTTGTCCTGTTTGTTCTCTTTTTTACTTTTCCTCTTCCACATGCTTTTGTTCTGCGAATATAACACTGGAAGATGGTTGTTACGTATAATCCCATAGGGGGATTGGCCAGACTCTAAAATAAAAATGAATGAATGATGTAGTAAGCAGTCAGGGGAACACCTTAAATGGTTTAAATTGCATTGACAATATAAATCAGCATCAGTTATGATTGCTAATTTTCATATTTTTCTGTTGCTGACCCCTGTGGTGTACCCCAAGGCTCCATCCTAGGTCCTGTTTTATTTAATCACATATGCGTCTAATGGGCTTTGTGTTTTGAAAATACAATATCCCTTATCACTGCTATGACGATGACATGCAACTTTACTTCCCCTTTGAAATCAAGCAAAAAAACATAACCTAAAGGCCCTTTATAAGCTACATTTTTTAAAGTAAATTAGAAGGGTGTAGACTCAAAACGAGTTTCTCTTGGGCCTCTGTCTTCTGTCTTTTGGTACATATGTCCGAAATCTGGATGCAATTTTTGACACAGTGTCAAAATCTGACAAACAATAAAGTTCTGTCAGTATCAGGGCTTCCCACTCACTAATTTATTTGTGGTAGCCCACCACGATAAGCACATCTCCTGCCATGTATTGATTTTGTATTTTTTGAGCTGGACTGTTCACTGGGAGTGCCACTGGAATCTATATTGTTCATTCACTCTTGCAGTGCAGATCGTACTATGGGCTCAGAGTGGGCAGCAGAATGGCAGGTGCAGTGAAAGTCAAACTTAACCGTAAATTGCGCTGGGTCTAAAAGTTTGCCTTCACTCACCTCTGCAGCAGCTGCTCCATTCATCAATCTGATCTGATCAGCTCTGATCGGAATGACTGATCAGTTATCCTACCCATGACTCAAGCTCCACAAACCCGAAGTGTTCTGTCTGAGCTATTCACATACATGCATAAACCTCCAAATTTAAAGAGGAGAGAGAATGATACAAAGGCAAACATACCTGTTGTTGTCAGCTGCTATAATGACAAACTCTGGAGAATAGTCACTTAGTTTTTATTTCTGTCACAGCCTTAGATTTGCTTCAGATAAGCTTTATTTTTGCAGAGAATGAGGAATGTGGATTTTATTCCCCATCATTTAAAGTGAAAGCACATTAAGAAAGGATATTTTAATGATTAGTATGAAAGGAGGGATCATTGCAGCAATCAAAACCTGTTTCAATGTTCATATGGGCACCTGACTGTTGTTTTAAGGCAGATTTGAAAAATTGTGAACCTCTCCTTTAAACCCATGAAAGCTTTTGGATGTGTGGAGGGGTTGTACCTCGTGTTCAGTTCATTTTATCTATGCTGTTGTTTTACGCCCAGCTTCCACTCAACACAAGAGTGTCTGTTTCCACTCTCTGTGTAATCAGCAATGTCTTCAACCCAACACAAGAAGCCAAAATCATTCTCTAAATACTGTAGTTAATCAACTGTGTGACCTCATTGTTGTTTTTTTGCACTAGTTTACGGTGGAATTAGACTCTAGTTACCATCTCATGTCACTACATTTGGACACCTCTGTAGTGCATGACACTTTTTGTTCATTTCAGGGTATACTGTATGTGCCGATACGCACATAGATTCGTCTGTACATTTTGCCAGGATGTGAAGATAATGGAAGTAAATGTGCCAAACAGTAGACAGTTCTTGAGGAGATGTATTTAAACCAGGGGTTTTCAAAGTCTTTGTGGGTCCCCAACACCTCCCGCCCTCCTATTCTATTATTATTCTTTGTCTTAATTCTATTTTTATCATGTTTTGGAGCTACAGTTCCCATAATGCTGTGAGAGATGTAAACAAGGAAGTATGGATTCAGTGAGTTATGCAAGCCCCCTGGAACAGCGCTGGGTCTCTAAATCAGTGAATAAAAATTTCTTAACGTCAAAACCCCAGTGAAATGACGCGTTTGACTATCGGGATTTGGTCTAATAATGATTGGAAAGTCTAGTCGAGCCGCACAGTTAAATAATTTTATCACCATTCAAGTTAGCAGATGGCTAAATTAGAAGTTAGCTGTTTGGTTGGCAAATGTCTTGTGAAATTGTGATCATTCTCACAGATGATAAAATACTTCTTGCAATGTTTAGGCTCCAGAAATCCTGCCATTTTAATTTGTGATACCAGTGGAGCATCTCAGACATGTAGTAAGAATTAAGAGTAGATTTAAACTGTATCTATAACGTAGTAGTGTCAGTTACAGTTGATAATTTTCCATTCTTTTCTGCTGTTGTCTCCTGTGGTGTACCCCAAGGCTCCATCCTGGGCCCTATTATGTTTTATGATATATGCTTCCACTGGGCTTTGTGTTTTGAAAATTCAACATCCCTTATCGTGCAGCTAGCCTGTACTTCCCTCTTGAAACCATTCTCAGGCAATTGCAAGACACGTGTTTTTTGTATGATTTATAAGCAAATTTTAGGATGTTTATTTGCAGGGATAATATGATAGGGATATCAGGGGGAAGTGTAAGCACACTGAATCCATAATTATCAATCAATCAATCAATTTTATTTATAAAGCCCAATATCACAAATCACAATTTGCCTCACAGGGCTTTACAGCATACAACATCCCTCTGTCCTTATGACCCTCACAGCGGATAAGGAAAAACTCCCCAAAAAAACCCTTTAACAGGGGAAAAAAAACGGTAGAAACCTCAGGAAGAGCAACTGAGGAGGGATCCCTCTTCCAGGACAGACAGACGTGCAATAGATGTGTATCATGTTATGAGTCATGAGCTATGACTCCGAGTATGAGTCATGGTCAAGGTTCCCACATTTTTTACTAATGAATTTTCAAATTTTACTTGCCTGTTGGACTTTCTTTCCGCCAACTAGCTGCATACACCAATCATGTGATACCAGAGACATTTCAATTGTCATGCAGTGCAGCACTAGATTTTAAAATTAGTCATACAAGGAATGGATTTAATGTAACATTAGATATGTTTCAGGATTTATATGACCATATTTTAAACCAGTGGTTCCCAACTGGTCCAGCCACAGGGTCCATATTTCTCCTCAGTCATTAGTTCAAGGTCCTCACAGTTTAATACATTCAGCGTCATACTCGTGTTTGGCCATGTCGTTGAGCTAGTTTGCCGTATCTGTCAAGTTGCTGTCCGTTTGTCACTCACTGTACAGCAGGAAATGGCACTTCAGAGTAAAAGCTTTGTGCTGGAAATTCACTGTACTTAAAAATTAAGCTTGTTTTTGTAAAAACTTTTTTTTTAAAGATATTTTTATGGGCATTTTCTACCTTTAATTGATAGGATAGTGAAGTGTGAAAGGGGGAGAGAGAGATAGGGAGAGACATGCAGCAAAGGGCCACAGGCTAGAGTCGAACCCAGGCCGCTGCGGCAACAGCCTTATACATGGGGCCCCTGCTCTACCACTAAGCCACCGACGCCCCTTGGTTTTGTAAAAACTTGACACGTTTACGAGTCACTTGCAGTCCATTCTGAAAGGACCCTCAACCTACTTTTGGATTGTGACCCACCAGTTGGGAACCACTGTTTTAAACGGTAGCCAAAACAATGTATACTCAAAACTTTTCCAAAACATTTGATTAATTCCAACCATTTCCAGGCTTAGAAAACAGTTTCTTCTAAAGTCATAACCTTTATAGGAATTTCATGATCATGGGAACCTTGTATGGCACAACTCTCAGCAATTGGACAGTTTTAAAATAACTTTAGTCTCCATGAGCTGTTTGTCACAATCACTGCTGCAACTGCTGACCGTGTTGGTGTGCAGCCAAATCAGCAGACCAAACTACAATAACTAAAACACCTTCATGCACCTGTCTCCTTCACCTCACCCTTTATTGTTCCTCTGGGGGAGGGGCCTCACAGTTTGAAAACCCCTGATTTACACTGTATCCAACCTTTCATTACAGAAGAAGGGGAGAAGTGTACTGAGAGCATTACTTACTGCTTTGAATTTTGGTGACTGCACCTTTTTAATCTAACGTTCATGTCTGAGAAAGAAAAAGTGGCTTCAACAGAAAACTAAAAATGTCTTTTTAGCTTTGAGAGCAGAGGTCGAGCGTGTTGCTGTAATTGTGGACAATAAGCTGTTTCTCAAGAAGTCACAGACTTTTAGATTGACTTTCTGTGGGCGGCAGGTTTTTGGCTACAAACACATTGTTCCCCTTTAGCCGTTTGGCTGCTGAGTTGAATGTCTGCCCGTTTGGAGCCATGGATGTGTCAGTGTACATACTGTAAAGATGTATATGTAGGACTTATATGGTTGAGAGTTATTTATTTACCTAAAGATCATAATGTTACTCTGGAAATTTCAGGTGAAATATATTTGAAAATATGTAGCATTTTGTTTGTCACTTTGGTGGTCATTGAAGCTACGGACCAACACAGGAGGGTTTTTTGATTTTACCAGTGCAATATCATTGTTCCAATCACAGCCAGGCAAAACCACTATCACAGCAGGGGCACAATCTACCACAACACAAGCTACAGGCAATCCACAGGCTGAAATCATACACACACCACCTGCTGTCGTGTTTCACACCTCGTGAAAACTATTTGTATCTCGCCTACTGTTGACCTCTGCTGTGTCTCTTTACAACAGTCAACTGCTGAGCATTTTATAGGACTTACCGTACCTATTTTTCAAACTGGAGTATTTTACAAAACCTTTGAAATATAACTGGAGGCTGGTTTTTCAGTCAGCAGTGGGTGCATGACAGAAAGTGAAAGCAGCTTTATTTAGCAAGCTGTTTGCATGTCGTCCAGTCAGATTGGATCTACTTAACCTTCATGCTTAACAAGAATAAACCAGTTATGTTGTCCACTATGTCCTCACTGTTTAATGAAATATATATAAAAAAAACCAGATGTTGACTGTATTTGGGATTATGACAATTATTGCCACATTTGGATCAGACCACTTAGAGATCTACAGATGTTTTTCCACAGCTCAGTTTTAAAACACACAGTCCAGTATTAGTTTTACCATTATCTTAAAAAACACCCTTTATAAAGAGGTTTTACGTTGTAACAAATCGCTTTATCAGTGGTTAAATAATTAGTTTATCTGAGAAACACTCTAATTGTCTGTCTGGCAGAGAGTTAGATGACAAGATCAATATCACTCTCATTATCTGTCTGTTCAGTATAAAGCTGGAGCCTACAGCCTGTTGGCTTAGCTTAGCTTAGTTTAGCACAGAGACCTAAAGCATGGGGAAACAGCTGGACTGGGTGACTACCAAGGTCCCAGTGACAAAATGGCTTTTACTCTAAAGCTTTTGAATGGTTTAAAGTGATTAGCTAATGTTAGCATAAGTAACAAGATGTAGCTTTCTCATTGCCTTTACCCTAACCATAACCACCTCTCTTTTAATGTGATACTTTATAGCTAACATTAGCTAATCGCTAAGTTAGCATTAGCATGAGTAACAAGATGTAGCCTTCCCGTTACTCATACTCAAACATGAACCACCTCTCTATTGACATCATACTTCATATAGCTAGATTGATTTTACAGGTTTTTTTAATAAAAGATGGTAAAAAGAGCAGTCATGTTCAATAACACAGTCATCATACGTCTGTTACTGCTTTTTATGGCAGAACCTCCTCTCTTTTACCGTAATACTTCATAGCTAACATTAGCTAAAGTTAGCATTAGCATAAGTAATAAGATAGGCCTTAGAATTACCTTTTCCCCAATCTGGAAATCCAGCCTCCAGAGGTAAGGGGAGAAAAAAAAAAAAAAAACAACACTTTTTTTTTCTCCCCTTACCTCTGGAGGCACAGACCGGAGTTTTTCGACTAACAGAAGTGCAGGGGCCTCGGCGATCGCTCACGCCCTTCACTTCAGGCGGTGCCCCCAGGGAATCGCCGTGTTGTTTACAAATACTTAGGGTAGAAAACCAGCAGAGTTTAGCACATTTTTCACGTCACTATATCACCATGTAGACTAATCTGATGTTTGTTAAGTCTATAATGATTGAACAAACGTTACTATTTCTGTGTGCACGTTTTGTAAATAACATGGTTATCGTAGATTAGCTGGGCTAACCGTTAGCCGTTAGCATAGACTGTATAAAAATAAGGTGATAACTCATTAAACGGTCTGTGAATAAAATATTTTTTCCAGCGGATATCTTAGTTACAACATGATTGAGCTAGCAAAGCAGTTTTGTGTTGCTATGTGTGGTATTTATTCAGTTTTGGGAAATCACGATGTGTAGAAAGCATCAGTGGCTGCAGCT
>NC_065514.1:956895-1022841 GCF_006386435.1 Epinephelus moara
ACGTCATCTGTTAAAAGCCTCCTGTTGTCGGATACGACATGAAACTACTCCAGTTAGCTCAATCATGTTGTAACTAAGACATCCACTGGAAAAAAAATAAAAAATTTCGCGTTGACAAGACGGCGTTTTGGGTGGATCGGTTGCTATGGACGCGGAGCTTGCTGTTTCTGTAGGTACACATTTCCTGGGGACACCTGCAAGCTTGCTGTTTCTGTAGGTACACATTTCCTGGGGACACCTGCACGTCTTGGCCACACCCCCTCCATTGTGATTGGCTAAAGCGCAGCATCGTTCAAACTCAAAGCCCCGCCCTCCCCCCCCTCTCTAGTCGTCTTTCACACAGGGCTGCCGACAGATTCTACAATGTAAATTGCAGAATCTGTCTTGAGAGATTACCTTTACCCTAACCATAACCACCTCTCTTTTAATGTGATACTTCATAGCTAACATTAGCTAATTGCTACGGTAGCATGAGTAACAAGATGTAGCCTTCCCGTTACTCTAACTGAAACATTAACCACCTCTCTTTTGACATTACTGCCTGGCTAGATTGATTTTTATTGTTTTTTAAATTAAAGATGGTAAAAAGAGCAGTCATGTTCAATAGCACAGTCATCATACATCTGTTGCTGCTTTTTATGGCAGTTTCTCATGCGGGGCCATTTTATTGACAGCACTTGACCTCCCATTGTGCAAATGTTCCACCAAAACAAGCTCCTCCCCGACACTATTTCGTATTTGTGCCGTTGCTGCATCCTGGGCTTAGAGCCACCCAAGTTGACTGTGATTGGTTTAAAGAAATACAAACAAGCAGAGCATTTTTTTTCTCCCATAGCAGGAAGATAATCGCTGATTCCAGACCTTTCTCTAGCGCTGACACAGCTGTGTTGTGGAGATAGATCTGTCTACGCAAGACCTTCAGACAGAGCCATGCTAGCTGTTTCCCAATGTTTCCAGTCTCTATGCTGAGCCAAGCAAACTTTTGAACTTTTACTTTTAAATATATTATTTAGTAGTGCTTCATAGCTCAGTTAAAACTAAGAATAAAGGGTTGTCAGGCTGTGGAAAATCCCTTGAGTTAAATCCATTTATCAACGTATTAACAACCTTTATTCATCACTTATTAACATTTAAAACTGGAGACTTAATGGATTATTTATTAAAGAAAAAAAGACAAGTGAGGAACCTGTGGGTATATATGAATAGATGACAAACATTTTAAACACCAATATTAGTGATTAAAAAGATGAAACACTATTGAAAGGGATTTTCCACAATCTGCGAACTGAAAATGTGTTTTTACTAATGGCTAAAAAATGATTTATAAACCATTAATATTACCATTAATCACAACTTATAAATCCTGTATAAAGGGTGCCTTATTTGTCATACGTTGTATCAACATTTTATGTGATTTTTAAGTTTATAAAACAACCCTGGGGTTCATATCTCTAAAACCCAGCTGACATAACATCCCAAATACTACACAACTGTAGGTCTGTGACATATAAAAAAAAATAAGGTGGCAATAATTCATATATATTTTGATTATATAGAACAAATTTCGAACCCTTAATTTGGACCCTGTAATTTAACATTTATAAGCAGCACATAAACACTTAATAAACTGTTTGTAACACTTTATAACACACTATAATGTAGTTTTAAACAATTATAAGGACACTATTTATTTATAACTAGAACTCTTCCTACAGTACAAAGCATCCATAATTAAATCATAATAAAATGTTAATTAATACTTGATAGCAGAACATAACAACTAAATATGTCTTCATGGGTTTGAAATAGATTTATAAACAGTGTTAAACCTGCCTGCAGATGATGTGTACATTTACATAAACAGTTCATTTTATGATACGCCTTATTATTTTAAAGTATTTATAAGCATTATATCGTCACAGGATGGGCCATAACTGTTGACAAATACATGAATAAACAGTAATTACACCTACAAAACATTACAGTGTTATAAACCATTAATTAAGTGTTAATATTCTCCTTCTAAATACTAAACAGGGGCTTTAAATCAAAGTATTATTTCTGTTTTCTGTCAGCACCTGTATACAAACGGCCATAAACTCTTCTTACACTGATGGACAGTGTGATCCTTCCATTGACACCCACTGATAAAAGCACTGTGTGTATTTGATTACCAACAGCGGTTTGTCGTTTTCAGACAGAGGATACAGTAGGTACTTATGTCTCATATTGTTCATATGTGTTCGGACAGATTGGGCCGACCTCTGCCCTCTGCCCGGCTTTCTCTACCATTGTCTGTTCTGTGGAATAAATACAATTGGACGGTAACTCAGTGTGTGTGTGTGTGCGCGTGTGATTTTATTGGTCATGATATTGTTGGTTTTCAACTTTGGTTTAGTAGCCTATAAATATATCTAAAAAAATTGGTTTGTCATAAGTTTTGTCAAAATGTCCCTTAGGTTTAGTTTTAGTACGTCCTCTCTGTATATATTTCATTTAATTTTTCTTTTCTTTTCTTTTGTTCATTGGTTTTGTTTTGTTTTTTGTTCTTTGCCTCTTTTCTTATGTTTTTGGATAAGTATCTTTGTCCTATTTACTTTAAAATGATTTTTTAAATGCACAAATGGAAACCTGACACATTTTTGGAACTGCTCCTGCACTGTAATTTGAGCATCTGTTCATAAAAACAAATCTTTGCAGAAAGAAATAACCCCATTGAATAAATATTTTCAACCCCACAATATCATCACAATATCGATATTGAGGTATTTAATCAAGAATATTGGCACTAGGTGATATTCATCCATATCACCCAGTCTTTTTGACTTGCATGATATTTCATTTTTCATTTTTTTTACAGAGATGTATATGAGCACTGCTGGAAAGAGCCCAAGAAGCAAGAATTGTATTACTTCATTGTAACTGTTGTGCACATAAGTGAATTCAAATTAAATTTGAGCAAGAGTCGGTACATCTTAGCAAAATAACAAACAAGGAAATGCTAAAATAAATAAATAAAATAAAATAAAATGAAAAAAAATTAGATTACATTTAAAAAAAAAAAGAAAAAAAAAAGGCCAATGAAATCCAAACCGAGTGACCCCTCTTGCGGCTCATTAACCATCTTTGAGTCTTCTGACACACCTGTTAGTTCGTCCGCAGTGCTGCTGCTTTCTACCTGGCTGTTTAATGGTGGATTTACGGAGTGGAAGATTAGTAAACTGGCTTTAATCTGTAAACTTACGAGCGACGGTTGTTTGTGACTTGTTACCGCGACAAACTAACCGGCTGTCACCTGTCACCAACTGAACCTCGTCAACCGGTGAGTGATCGGGCGCCATTTTGTTTTAGCTGAAGTAGAGAAACAGTTAAAGATATGTTTTTTTAAACTACCACAAAGTCGATTTAAACTACTTATAACTGTTCTGAAAGTATTTTCAAGATGTTTCCGAGGTTGTTAATTTTGTTTTTATCCAGGTAACAGGTGTTTTATTCGCACTATATTCTGTGACCGTTAGAGGGCGCTGTTACTACAGTCTCTCTGTTGACCTTCCTGTTGACCCGTACCTGTAAATGTAAATATAAAATACGTCATCCAGGTAACCCCCAGTGGAGGACTGTTGTCTAACTTGTTTTTTTTTTTGGTTTTTTTTTAACCCTGCTGAAATTTAACATTAAAGTGAAGATTTTGAGATCTATTATTCAGCTAGCAGGAAATAAACTGGAAGAGCTGTGTAAACATTTCTCCGGAGAAACTGTAAAAAAACTACCAAGGTAAATATAATATTATAATATAACATAATAAAACATAATATTATATAATATAATTTAAAAGCTGTTTCAAGTCGGGCTGGGCTTTTTTTCCCCAAAAATCTTTATTGAACTTAATAGATACAAACAAATCAGGGACATTTTAAAGTCCTGTACCCCAAGTATCTTCTGCCTTAAGCTGAATCAAAACAATAAACCACATACAAAATGACAGAAATACAAAACCAGGGCTATTTTTGAGCAGTGTATTGTAAACCTATAAAATTAAAATACCTTAGAGTTCACGTGTCTCTAATCCATACCCCACAATAGGTATTTTTCACAGAAGACATTTCAACATGTTGCAGTAGTAACCACACAGGTGTAAATAATGAAATTAAAGATGGCTGCTTTGATTTCAAGATCTTTGTATCCTGCATTAATGCTCACTGTCACTGTCACTGGAGTAGTAACACTTGTGCTTTTCCTGCTATGACAAGTCAAAATGTCTGCTGTGAGAAAGGCCTACACCTGAGTAGACATTAGCATGTTTCATTAATCTGCATCACCCGGAGCTCGAACCAAAAACCTTACCTACCAGGTGCTGTCTTGTTGATCTTGTTTAGCTACCTGTCATTGCAGAAAATATAGATTGGCTTCTGTGACTTTGACAATCAAAAGGCATGCATGTAGGCCAGATATCAAACTAGTATAAAAAAAATGAGTGAACAAGAAAAAATGAGCCCTAATACATCTTGGATATTCCTAAGTAAGATTACCTTACATTTCTTTTTGGATTTTGTATTGCAGCATTCAAATCATGACACGTACAGTGAAGGAAGTAAAAATATTCCCCTAGCATGCAGCTAATAGTCTTGCATTAAACATGTTACTCAAGCGGAAGTATCTAAGAATAACCACAAAAATGTACTTGCATTATAAAAAGTAAAAGTCCTGGATGTATAAAATCCCCTTTGACTGTTATGTAATTACATGCATTAATATATAAAAGCAGGATTTTACTGTTTTTATTATTGGTTTAGGAAGGACTGCAACTAATGATTATTTTCATTATGGATTAATCTGTAAAACTTATAACAGAATGGGGAAAAAAGATGAAAATACTGAGAAATGCCATTTCACTTACCCAAAGTAACACCTTTTTAAAATGCTTGTTTTGTCCCAACCTTAAAGTTATTTAAATAAATGAAATAATTAAAAGTAAAAGCAGCACATCCTCATATTTTAAAAGCTAGAATCAGGAAATTCTGGCATTTCTGCTAAAAAAAATGACTTAAACAATTCCCAGAGTTCAATTCTTACCTTTAAAATAGCTTTGATTGTGACTTAATTGATATTTTTCCTCATTATGTGGGTAAAAACATTTTAAGTTTTAAGTTTATCTATCGAAGTATATGCAACAGATGAAAAACCTCGGTGACTCCACAGTTATAAAAACTAGAATAAGCAAATTCTTTCAGGGAGCACTCAATGAAGTTGCACAAATAATTAGAGAAATATTATATTATTTATTCCAAAATCTGAATTTATGAACTCTCAATGTGAAATTTGTAAAAAGTCATGAGTAAATAAAATTTGTCTGCAGCCATAAATACTGCACACAGCTCAAGACTTTATCATGAACATGAAAAAGAGAGAAAAGAAGAAAATACTGCAAAAATACTTAATATGTGCCTATGTAATGCAGAAATAGCTATATTTCTTTATTCATCCTACTTGCAGTCTCTCTTCCTCCTTCTCCTTATTTTTATTTAAGAAAAAATATCTATGTAGAAATAAAAAATTACAAAATACTTATACATATCTGCCCACCTCCAAACTCTGATGTAAACTTCGCTACACACACTCAAACTAAGGGAGCTTACATTTCTACAGTCTAGACATGTTTAAATTAAGTTTCCACAGAATAAATAAAAACGAGTACAGCAACAAGAAGTAGAGTTTCTTTATTTTGGCAAATGAAAAATTACTGTTTCAGTAATGGTTGTACGGCACGCTCTGAAATCAACTGCTTTGTCTTTGATTATAGTGCCCCCATTAGGTCAATAAATGTAATGCAAGGTTAGTTCTGTGTTCGAACCTTCCTCTCAGTCAGACATATATTACATACAGTATCAACACAAACACACAGTGGCTCATTTTACACACAAACTGCACATGCCCTGTTCACCCCTGAGCTGAAACAAGGGGACAAACAGGAAGAAAATCCTCCCAAATATTGCACAAAATGGCAAAAGTTGTTTATAAAACTGGCCAAAGTGAGGAGAAGCTATGATTCCACTCTATAAAAATGTATTTAAAACAAATATTCACCTTTTTTTTTGTTTTTAAAATGAAGCACTTGTGACTTATCACACATACAAAACCTTGTAAATACACTTCACAGGAGAATGGAAGAGCAACGACGGCCTGCTCTTTGGTTTGACAGATGGACGGATGCATGATGGGAAGCGACGGCAGCCTGTACAGCAAAGGGGTTGAGGAGAGACCAAACGCACAGAAGACAGTAAGTTGTAAAATCACAGCTGAGCCAAATCAGCTCTGGACCTCCTCAGCGGCAGGCCTTCACCTTTCTCAAGTCAATATTACAGTGAAACATCTTATGTGTGTCTATAGTGCACGAGGCCTCTTCGGGGTTATCTGTTGGCTAGCCTGCTCCTCTTCCTGCAGCGCAGAACGGAAAGACTTGACTTTATCTGAAAGAAGAGAGAATGTCACAGCACAGGTTACCAGAGGTGGAATGATAACAAGTACCCAAGTATTGCACTTATACAGAACATTTTAGGTACTTTACTATTTTCGTCTCATGCCAACTCCTACATCTACTGAACATCTCTGAGGAAATGATTGTACTTCTTACTCCACTGAAGTTAATTAGCTCCTAGTTACTTTACAAATTAAGAAACATAAGAAAATTACAAGTAATATTTCTGACGATCTTTTAGTTGTTTAGTCATTTTTAAAAGAGCAGTGTGTAGGATTTAGTAGCATATAGAGGCGAGGACTGCAGATTGCAACCAGCTGAAACTTCTCTTGTATGCTAAGTGTGAACTCCTGGTTAAGATTCCTTCAGTGTTCATCGTTCAGGAGGTTTTTAACGGGAGCTGCATTGTCTGCAGAGGTCTATTACTCTACAAAACAAATGGGCCTGGTGATTTAAATCAGTAACAACACTAAATAAAGCAGTTTCACGTGAAAAAAATGATAGTTATTGTGGTCATAGTAGGTTTTCTGATGCTGTTTGGGTCGTTGCTAAGGATGGGTATCTTTAAGATTTTAATAATACCACTACTCTTCCCGCTTCTAGTACTTTAATGGTATTCTTATCAGTTCTTTTGGGTTTTTTAAGAGAAACAAATGAAACAAAATACGAAAAGAAATAAAATTGCTTCATTTTCTGTGTATGTTAGAGCAGTATTTACAGCATACAACAACCTTTGGACCCTCACAACAGAGAAGGAAAAACTCCTCTCCCTCAAAAAACCCTTTAACAAGGAAAAAATGCTAGAAACCTCAGCAACCTGAATGAATTACTATTATAAACTATAACATACCTGACGTTGATGGGGTAACAGGAGATGAACTACAAGCTAGGCAGTTGAAAACGGTGCATTTCTCCACCTGCATGTGACGCACTTTCACTAGATGTTGTGAAAGATTGCTCGTGTTTCTGCCCTCACATCAACTCTTGTGAAGTATAACCACACTTTGGAGCGTTATGCTCTCTTTGCCGTTGTCACTGAGAGCAGGCTGGCCCCGCCCCTCGCACATGCAGCAGGCAGAGCTCTCTCCTCTGGGTTGAACAGCAAAAATGCATCAGTGACAAATGTCTTTATCTTACTGCAAATTAGAAACTGAGTTGGGGAGATATAATGTTTATGTAACCTAAATGAACAAGAAATATATCTCCTGAATTTCTCCAGAACTGTTAATGTCGGAACTTATCATTAGGCCCGTTTCCACCGCAGGAACTTTGGGGTAATTTTACGGGGCCGGGGCCGTTGGTGCGTGTCTCCACCGCAGGAACCACCCCCGAAGGACAGAGTTCCGGAACTTTTACAGGGGCTAAACAAGTCCCTGCCTTGGAGTAGGTACTCAGAACGGCCCCGAAAAACTCCTGGGTGGGGCTTGGGGTTTACTTGGTGCTGATTGGATATACTCAAGGCGGGACGTGACGTCAACAGAAAGCGGCAAAATAGCCGGCATTTTTAAAACTCAGCAGACGAGGAGTCACATTTTTAAAAGGAGTCGTAAGATTCTGCTTCTTCTTCTTTGTTTGTTTCTTTGCCGCGTCGCCCCGGTCAAAATGGTCGTGCAACGATTACGTCACATCCAGAGCCCGGTAACTTTACAGGAACCTTCCTCCTACTCCGCTCTCTCAGTGGAGACACGGCGGTTGAGAGGGCCGAGCGAGAGGACGTTCCTGTAAAGTTCCTGCCTCCCAAATCGTACCAGGAACTTCTTCAGTGGAAACGGGCCTACTACTGTCTTTAATAATCGGCCCAGGGACTGTTTAATACCAGTTTGTGGTACCCATCCCTAGTCTTTGTGTAGGGGCTGCTAACTACGGCGACTGGTTTTCAGGTGATTACACACTAAAGAAAACTTATTATATTTTATTCCATTTCTGCCAATATATCCCCCTAAATTCTACACACTGGACCTTCAAACAGAAATCCCAAATATTTCATGGTTCCAGCTTCGCAGATGTGAAGATCTGCTGCTTTTCCTCTTAATAATGTCAATAATTGTTATTTATTAGTAAGACTGATGGTCAGACAAAGTGAAGTAAAGGTGTAGCTCAAATGATTTTTCACCTCTCAGCTCAGTGAGGATGTCGATCTTCTGATCCAGGATTTGTTCTAGTTGAGTTGCGAAAGACTCGACATCGTAGTCCACCTCCTCCGTCATTTCCAAAAGCACCTTCTCATCTTCCAGCCAGCGGATCGACTCCTGTAAAGACAACACTGCAATTTAAACATCTCCTGTGTTGTTCCAACTTTATAATGTAAGACTGGAGACTCATAAAGAAAATGGAAACTAACATCAGCCTTAAGATTTAAACTAAAATGGACATTAGAATTGGTCCGCTTGAGGGAAATGGGCTGCGTGCATCTCATTTTGAAGGGCTGTTTTTCAGTAATAATTATTTGGGTTCATTTTTTGTGGCTGTGACCAGACAGTTTGGTATTCTCCCGAGCTTGAAATTCAATTTGTCTTTTTGTGTGTGTGGCATTTTGGTGTTAAATTGTATTGAAATTAAAAAATGCAGATTGGTGTTATTCTGTTGGAGACTGGGTCTGTAGATGTCTGCATACCAAGTCTGTTTGTGGTGCAGTCAAGGTAAAACTAAATACTTAAATTAGCAGCAGTTATGAAATAATGCTTAAATATATAAATTAAGAATTTTAATGAAATAATCTGCATTCTGTAGATGCATTCAGTGGCAGTTTAATATTAGGTATGTTTGATTCGTACCATGCCCGATTGCACCCCCTCTCCACTCCCCTGCTACTCAGCTCATTAGTAATGTTGTTCTGTATCTGGGTACAATGGCGTCATCATCTACATGACATTTAAGTCATGCTACAGTTTTAAAAAATGCAGCCACAGATGGACACTGCTGCCCTGGGGACTATCAGGTGAAGCAGCAAGGCAAAGCTCTGCTCCGGACTCGGACATGGATCAGCGTGCCATGCCCCAGTATGGTTCACACTGTTCACACTAATCAAATAAAGTGGACTTTGGCGTCAGGTGTACTCAGATCTGGGCCTGGGTCCCTGATGTGAAGGCCCCCGAAATGAGAAGTAAAAATCAACATTTGATGTGGTTAAAGCAGGATCACTGGGAGAACAGTCTGCACTGATCTATGAGTTCTCGGTTCGTTCAGCATCTGTCAGGATTCTTACACATTTTGATAAATGTATTTGCACACTGAAGGCTCAACTGTACCTGGAAAACGGCCCTGTGGTCCTCCAGAACCTGCTCCTCCATCTCCACCAGCTGAGAGACGGCCTCATGGAAAGTAAAGAGCTGTGGGGAAACCTCCTCCTCCTGCAGAGACAACAGCCATTTTTGCTTTCACATCAGTGACACTTACACATGCTCAGTCAGTGAGTATCTGTGTTTGTCTTACGTTCTGTTCACAGAGCAGCTTCAGATCGTCTCTCTGTGGAGAACTCCCGACTCCCCACTGAGCCTCCAGCACCTCCAGCTGGTTGATGTGTCCTCCCTGACGGATGTCCATCGCTGCTGCAGGGTCCACGGTAAGCTCCTTCACCCTGAAATAACAATACGACTGTTGTAACTACTGCTGAGGTGTCTGATGGAGCAAGACAGGTGGTTGTTGCATGCAACATGCAGATATGTTGCTGGTGACAATGCTCAGTACATGGAAACAAAAGACTCCATGCAGGTTTAGGAGAAATTAATCCTGTAGCTCTACGTGACTGTGGGAAACTTCTGAGTGGACAGGAAGCAACAAAAAGTGGTTGTTAATGGGTAGTGTGGGTGATGTCACAAGCCAGTATGGTGGGCGCTGTGGAGAGAAGTGATGAGAGATGAAGTAAATCGATCGTACTCATAAGTAGGGGAGAGCTCAGAGCGACTCCCTCCTCCCCCGCTCTGAGAGAAGGGAATATCTGAGGGACTGATCCCAAACTCCTTTACTCTGGAAACATGGCAGGAGAGAGAAACACAGAACCAAGAAGAAGACAAGAGAGGCTCATGTCATGTTGTGTAACCACTCTCACATTGACATCAGATTTTTGTATCACAGTACAGAACAGTCTGACGTACCTGTTGGCGTATCTCAGCGTGTTCAAGGTGTTTTCACATGACGCCATCCCAGGAGAGATGGTTGCAATCTGTGCAGGGAAACATCAAGAGAGTTAGATCCGTCCACAGGAGGTGCACTAAAACACGCAGCTCTGCTTCTGTCTTACCATGCATGTTCTGGAGTTCTCTCCGATGAAGGAGTCCCTCAGGACTTGGGTTAACTTGCTGGCTCTAAATGGAGTGTGAGGTTTGTTCCTGCCCAGCGCTCGAATACACTCCTGCAGACAGAGAGGAACACCATCAGTGGCTGAATAGAGGAACAAATTATAAATGCACAGCACATTAATATCAGAACAATAAGTCACTTAATTGTATTTTGAAGAAACATTTAAGATATTGTCTGGTTCCAGCTTCTCAAAAGTGAAGATTTGCTTTTTTCTCTGTTTTATATCGTATCAAATTAAATATCTTGTGGTTGTGGGGTCAGACTGTTGGTTGGACAAAACACCTGCAACTTGATGATGTCACCTTGGGCTATTTGAGTTGGTGTTTCCATTCCTTGGCACCATTTCTAGACATTTTACACATTAAACGATTGATCTAAAGATAACTGATGTATTATTTGAAATAAAGTAATTTGTTGCATCCTTGCTGCACATTAGAGGCTGCAGACGTCATTCTGTCTGCTGCAGTCAGATACTGTATCTGAAGGAAACCCTCAAACACGCAACATGTAGCTGTGAGTGATATAGATTTATAATAGTCATTGCTTTGGCCCTGTGTAGACGAATAGACCACTCTTACTGTGGTGGCCTTGACACACTGGGCTGACTGTTGGCCATCGGTGAGCGTCTGTAACCCTCGTCTTTGTGGTTTGTCCTGCACTAATGGCACTGGGCACTATGGCTGTTTTTCTTTTTTTAGCAGTTTCATAATGTCAAATCAACATGGGAACAGGCGGAGTTGCTGGTGAGAGAAATCATTCTGATTGGCAGTTCAGCTCAGTGCAGGAAAAGAGGAACTGAAGTGAGGAAAGTAAACAAACTGCTAAAGTCAAGAGGAAGTGAGATCAAAACAAGCTTGTTATATTAGGTAAAGTTAATTTTTAGCCCTTGAGCATAAATGGCAAGCGCACAGTGAATATCATTTGTTCTTTCAACATGGGGTTGTGTTGTTAATGGCTAACTGGCTAACTAGCATCTTTAATCCATCCAGCTGGTCTTCCAGTTTCCCTTTATGAATGATGACTACAGACTATAGCTGCCTGCTGGTGTGGAGAGATATTCCCTGTCTCAGAGAGCGTACATGCTCGTTGGCTGTAGTCTTTGCGGTGTGTTTAAGTGCAACTTTTTGGCAGAGACACGGGCAACACAAGGCGACGCAACAGTTGGCCTGCTTTGTCACTAGTTCTTTGATGTTGTTTTGGTGTGTCTGGGCCTTTGTAAATCTGCACAGTAACACTATAATGTAAGAGAGAATTTTACCTGCTTTTGCTAAGGAACAGGACCTATACATCCTGTTGAGTGTTGTTAGCATAGTCATTGATGCCTTGATGCTCGAAGGCTAAATGTTTTTACTGGACTTTAAGATTTTAAAAAGATAAAAACCACCAGCCTCTGCTCCCATGATAAAAAAGTAAATTCATCTTTGTTAAATCCTCGTATGCCAACAACAGACCAATTCAAGATCTCCAAACTCCATCTGCATTGTACTGCCGATTTCTTGAGTGCACACTGCAAACATTTATTTCCTGGCTGCGGTTATGGTTTTTCAAGCATTTTAGACTTTTGTTGTGTGATTTAATAAGTCTGATTTCATACCCAGACTGTGGAGGTCGGGCGTTAAATTAACAATATTCTAAACATGTCATAACCAGTCAGTGTGTTTACATGACATTAAAGAAAATTGATTTATTTTGTTAGTCCAACTGAAAGGGGGCATATCTCCACCTATCGTAGCGGAGTCGGACACACTTCGGTCAATAAATGGATTCTCCTCCCATGCTTGTGTACTGGGACAAGGACAGGAGTCCAGTTTAATGACTAATTAATGGTGTTTTGACCACGTACTGGTGTTTTGAGTCAGAGTAACTGCCACACCCCACAACCCAAACATCCCCTCTGACTCATCCTTTACAGTAAAGCCCCTGATGCACAGGATATCTTTAAGAACTCAGGAGGAGACCTTCAGTGCCAGCAGGCTCTTGTTGATCTCAGCTCCTTCGAGGCGAGTCTGACGGTCAGCGCTGGATGTGTCCGCTCCTCTCTCGTTACCCGCCAGATCAATAAGGGAGAACTTTCCATGCATCTTTCCCCGCCGACGGAGAATGATCTGGAAGACAGCGTGGCTCCGAGAAGAGTGAGCATTGGCCGAGGTCTGACCAGAAGTCCTGAAGGAAACACAGAGACAGACACATTAAGCTTATCCTCCAGGACCAGTATAAACTTTCCAGAACAAACTTCTGCTCTTGCTGCTGTTAAAACATTCATCTCCCACCTGCAGCTGTTTCCCACTTCGATGAGTTTGAGGACGTCCTCTGTGCACTTCACCTCCCTCTCCTGCAGCCCCACCACCTGCACCTGCTGCTTCCCATCCTCAAGGACACGTAACTTGGCTTTGCGGTTTAACAGGTCAAACACCTTTATGAAAACAGACACACAAACTGGTTCAGTGTTTCATCTGAAGTCATTACAGCTTTACTATCAAGGCTTCTGTAATGTTTCACACACAGTTGTGGGGATGAGTGAATGAATCTGCGCTGTAAGCCTGATCAAAGATTCATTTATTACTGCTGACACTGTCGGTTGTGACACACCCAAATCATCATTGTTGCAGAACTGGATTTTCTGACCAAAAAGTGCATACGCTGCAAAGACCTTGACAGCATGCGTCTAATTTACATCCTGTACAAGGTCAGTCAGGCTTTTAGTAAGCTGAAGTATTCCCAAATCATCTCTCCTCCCACACAGTCTCTGCCTCAACACCATCCTCTTAGGAGACCTCCGCAGCGCTCCTAAATATCAGCAGACACCAGTAATTTAGAAAATTAAGAAAATGCTTTCACTCTTGAACCATAAAGTACAACAAATCACAGTCAGAACTGATTTCCTGCCTTGAGATGCTTGTTGATAGGGACCATGAACATTTGCATCAACGTTTAAGAGGCAACACAAACTCAGTGCTCTTCTTGAATAAAGTCATTACTAATCTCGTGTTTAATGACACTTACCTTGCCGCTGTAAATCTCAAAGAACGTAGCAAAGATTTGGAGATCCATCTTCTTGTAATTTGGCTTTTTTATCATGAGAAAGACGTCTCTGGCTGCACAAAGACAGAAAGAAGAGAGTCTTGAGTTCAGTCAGATGCAGTAACCAGCAGTGGAGATAGAGAGGTGCTGTATGGGAGGAACTAACCGGACAGTGCATAGATCCCTTTAGAGCAGTCCTGGTTCTTTCCTGAAAAGTCGCCTCCCATCGTCTATAAAAGCAGACATGAGTTAAAACAGGATAAGTGCACCTAAACATAAACTGGTTTAAAATCAGAGTACTCACATGTGTTTTTCCACTTCCAGTTTGTCCATATGCAAAGCAGGTCGCCATCCCACGCTCAAAAATGGTTTCAACCAGCGGCTGAGCTGTGAACCTGAGAGCAGAGGCGAGATTACTAGCAAGCAGAAAGTGTTCAAATTTAAATAAATAATTCTCAAATAATCACATGAATAATTTACAGTGTTCAGTGTTTCCCCTTTGGATTTTTTTCCAACATCGGTGCTGAATTGCAAAAGTTTTGTTCTCTGCAGCTGGATAATTGTATAATTGCCTAGAGTTGGTTGGTGTTCTCACGGCAGCATTTACAAGAGGACCAGATCAAATGCCTTGTGTGAGAAAGCTGCTCTTGATTGGTCAGAATTTCCATGTGGGAAAAATCCAGGAAGTAAAGCAAACGTTGAAGAAGAGTACACTTGCAAGATAAATGTGACACTTTCTAATGTCACAATGGAGGGACAACTACGCAGGTTGATTTTAGCGCTGCTCATCGTGGACTATATTGCTGTCATTGTTCATTTTAGTCAAACCATACAGTTTGAAAACGAGGCGCGGCTCCAACTAGAAAACAATGTTTTGATGCATTGGATGTGCTGAATGTGCATATTAAGGCAGTACAGGAGGAGGTGCACATTAATAATCCTCCAGGACTGTAACATGCTCATGTTTAACCCAAACAATGTGTCATGTGACTGCAGTTGCTTCACATCCAGGTCAGAACACCTTCTCACCACAAACCAACCGCACCAGAGTTCCTTTGGAACCGGACTGAGACCACCTCTTCAAGAAGGTCTCGGTCCGGTTGTTTTGGTGCACACCTGAGTGTGATTGCTGTGTTCACACCTGCCCAAACGAACCACACTGAGGGGGCAAATGAACTTGAGTTTGATTGAACTGAACCAAACAGGGCAGGTGTGAAAGCACCCTGACACTGCTTGTAAAAACAAATGGCTGTTAACATCAAAACTAGTTCTGTCACAGCTACTTTTGTTTGACAATATGTCCAGGAATCATTGCAATAAACAATATTATTGTCACTTTAGAGAGGCTTAGCGCAGCACTGCCGTTACCTCCATAATTTAGCCGGTGTGTTGCTGAAGATGTGCAGCCCCGGAGTCGGGCAGTTTACTTGTGGATTAACCGAGTAGAGGATGAAGTTGTTGAAAGGTAAAACTACAAACGACATTTTTTGGCTCGTTGCAGCCTTTAGAGAAGCTTTCAGTGTGGTGTGTGCGTGGGGAGTGAGGAGAGAGACAGTTGGTCTCATCATGAAATGTTAGTAAATCTGCAAAAAAAACAACAACTTGGGACTAAAAACCTACGCCGGATTCTCTCCTGATTGAAAACTGTAATTTCCAATAATGACAAGCAGCATTTACGTGCAATATCTTATTTACACAAGCACTACGAGCAGTCAGAAGCAGATGGACATCAAGTCAGCAGTGAACCAGTGTTAGCTACAGTTGTGCGAGACTGCGAGACCAGTGAATTTATTTTAGCGGTGCAAAGAGAAACTGTGTCATCTGATCGTCTCTTCTGATCGGCCTTCAGACTATTTAGAACAGATATCAGACAACAGCACTCGATCAGAGCACCCTTATCTGCAGCTGTTCAATTTGTGATCCTTGCTCGTCTCTGACTCTGGCTGCGGAAAGTAGAGATAATGAATTAACTGTGTATGGGGAGATTTTTAAATACCGAAGCAGCGGCGCTAATCATTTAGCAGTGGCACAGCAGCTGCTGATTACATAAAGGGGAAACACTGGAGCTGTGATGCAAAACAGAGTTTTATAGGACTTCATTGTTATTTTATAAAATATGAAATTTTATTCAAAATTGATTCATAATGTCAGATTTTATTTTCATATTGTTCCACAGAAAAACCCATTACCTGTAAACCATTTCATTGGTGGAGTTCTCATCGAAGGCGTAGTCGAATCGGAAAGTTTGGTTCTCCAGGTAGCGAGTCAGATCCACCTTCTGCTTGGGCTCGTGGACCATCACCACGTCCTTACTGGGAATGGTGATCACATCCAAATCCTTCATCGACAGCTCTACAGAGACATGGACAGAGACTTAGAGCTCCTATTGTTTGTTCACTACTGCAGAGAAAACCGCAGTTACAGAGACATGAGGTGAATTTTGTTTCATCCTTGTCTGAGGACACCCACCACCCTGTACAAAGCTACTCTCACCTTTTTTATTGAGAGGACGTGCACGCACACACACACATATCCTGTGCTCCTCGATCTGAAACATCAGAAGGTACAGATGAATCTTACTTTGCATCATTTCTCAGTCATGCAGGCCTCTATTGTACTAGATATTATACTGCAGACACTGTAAAGAGCCTCTGATAAGACATTTAACCCTTTTTATTTCTCCACAAGTAGGTTTAAAGTTGGAATATAAAGTTTATTACATATTGTTTGCAGTGAGTGACTATTAAAGCCCTGATGTGTTTTAATAAATCTTCTAGATGTCTTGTGCATCATTCTCTATGTTCACAGGATTCACCCTGACACGTGGTATATTTGGAAATGTTGGGATCTCAAATTACATTTACAATAAAGTTACGTAAGTTTAATGTTTGATTATGCAGCACAAGATTGTAGTGATTAGAGTTTAGGGGGCAACAACAAATCCATTTATTGAGCCAAGTATGTGCGACTCCTCTACGATAGGTGGAGATATGCCCCCTTTCAGCTTGTTAGTATTGGACCTTTTTCCTGTTGACCTATTACGTCACAGACCAAACAATGGACAAACAAGTTAGCTACGGTTAGCTAGCTGCTAACTGGTACCATGGTGGACAACTTTACAGCTCTGTACATTTGGTCCGTCCAAAAAGTCACGGCTCTGGATGTAGATTTCTCCATGTTGTTACCGGCTTCTTCTTCTCTTACACATTTAATGCTATTGGACTTCAGGGTCAAAGCCCGGGGCGGAAACTGTGGAGCATGCTCAGAGCGCCTCGGCCAGATTGGTTTGATTGACTGTATACATGCAGGAGGAATTTGACGATGTGTTAGTCTGATTTTGAGAAATCCGATTTAGTGTGATTTTAGTTAGACTAACGTGTTTTGAAAGTCTGGTTTTAGTCGACACAATAATCGATTTTCTCTAATTTAAAGAGACACTTGTTTTAACAGTTTACTGTGTCACTGAGCCTTTCTGGGAGATTTTCAGTATGTTACACGAAGTACAGAAACACAGCTCTAAACCAGACTCACCAGATCATTACTGGTTAAAGGCCTGTAGTCCAGACTGGCTCTGAAGTCTCTGATCATACACATGATTTCATAGTTTGGTAAATTCACATCCACCTCCTGAAAGTGAACAAAAAACAAAAGTATCACATCAAATGAAACAACTTTGTATATTTTACATATCCATATGGGTACAGCAGAGAAGATTACATGCGTTTATTCTAATGCAAATTTTAAAAAACATTCTCTATTTGGAAATTGTGTTGTAATATTTACATTGTGCCTTAAACTTTTCAAGAGACCTGAACCTGGCCTGAGACCAGACGCTATGTTTTTGCTTAACGTCATACATTTCTAATCAGTTAAGATCACGTTAAGTACATTACATTTTTGGGTTGTTCGTACTTGCGTCCATCTGTCCCATCTGAGTGAACACAATATCTCAAGAACGCCTGAAGGAAATTTCTTCAGATTTGGCACAAACGTCCACTTTGACTAAACAATGAACTAATTCGATTTTGGTGGTCAAAGTCAGCTATTAACCAGACACTGTGTGTATACTGTACATGTATATAGTGTGTGTGTTTGTGTATATAGTATATGTGTGTGTGTGTGTGTGTGTGTGTGTGTTTGCTCCTCACTTGTGCTCTCTTCTCTCTGAGCTCTTGTTGCTGAAGTCGCCTCTTCTCGCGTTTCTCCTGCAGTTTCTCCACTTCCTTCACACAGTTGGATTTCCTCCGTGCTGCAAAGGAGGGAAAATAATAATAATCTAAATAATTACAGGTAACAACCAAAAATATTTTCCTAAAGCATCGGAGCATTTCTTACATCACTGTTATCAATAGTTTTTGGAAAACAGTGATAGTCTGTGGCATGGAGGAAGAACATATCAGGCTTTAGGGTGCATTAGCATTAATAGTTTATGGGATATACATGGCCTTTATCAGGGTCAATTCTTAGATCGCGGACAGATTTGACGATTGGTTTAGCTGCCCTTTTTGGTTCGGTTCAATCACACTCAAGTTCATTTGCCCCCTTAGTGCGGTTCGTTTGGGCAGGTGTGAACACAGCAATCACACTCAGGTGTGCACCAAAATAACCGGACTGAGACCTTCTTGAAGAGGTGGTCTCAGTCTGGTTCCAAAGGAACTCTGGTGCGGTTGGTTTGTGGTGAGAAGGTGTTCCGACCTGGATGTGAAGCAACTGCAGTCACATGACACATTGTTTGGGTTAAACATGAGCATGTTACAGTCCTGGAGGATTATTAATGTGCACCTCCTCCTGTACTGCCTTAATATGCACATTCAGCACATCCAATGCATCAAAACATTGTTTTCTAGTTGGAGCCGCGCCTCGTTTTCAAACTGTATGGCTTGACTAAAATGAACAATGACAGCAATATAGTCCACGATGAGCAGCGCTAAAATCAACCTGCGTAGTTGTCCCTCCATTGTGACATTAGAAAGTGTCACATTTATCTTGCAAGTGTACTCTTCTTCAACGTTTGCTTTACTTCCTGGATTTTTCCCACATGGAAATTCTGACCAATCAAGAGCAGCTTTCTCACACAAGGCATTTGATCTGGTCCTCTTGTAAATGCTGCCGTGAGAACACCAACCAGCTCTAGGCAATTATACAACTTTAGAACAACATGAATCCCTGATTCAGACCAAAGGAGACCACTCTAGGACTGACAGCAGCCTAATATCATATATCTGCTGTCATAAAATCTTGTGTGTAGTTCGTTTTCTTTCACACCACAAACGAACCTCACCAGTGTCCGTTTTGAAGCAGACCGAGACCCACCTTTTTGGTTTTGGTTTGCGGTTGTTGGGTCAGCACCAGGGTTCGATTGACAGCTTTAACACCAGCCCAAAAGAACCACACTAACCGTGCAGACGACCCAAGTCAGTTTTAACCTGACCAAATAGGTTAGGTGTGAGAGCACCCTTAGATAGGATAAGATTTTCATCTTATCCCTGAATGTAAATCTGCAGCTCTCCACATGTCACGTCAGTTTGAGTGTTACATCTGAAGATTTTATTTCCATGGTGGTGAACATTTATAAATTCATGGTAATTCCAACAGCCACAGCTGAAAACCAAAACAAGTGCTGTAGTATGAGTCCAAGTCCAGAAGCCAAGCCAGTGAGCGACTGTGAAAGAGCCTTTGAGGCTCTCACAGCTGTGTTGGAGCATGACATCACTGGTTGTGGCCTCTGCAACGTTACCCTGCACCAGAAAATAACAACACATACTGGGTGTTGGACACTACCTTTAAGTTCATCAGAGATTATAAAACTGAGGTGTGTGGACTTGAACAACCTCTAAAATGTCTGATCCAGATGGAGAGGCAGTGTGTTACCGTTCTGCTGCTGTAGCATCGACTGGTTTAGTGCAGTCGGGGGAGCGATGGCTGGGGGAGGTGGCTCTGCAGCTTGGCTGTGCTGGCTGGGACGGGCCCGGGTGGTTCCCACTGCTGCAGCTGAGGAGCACACAGACAGTCCAAGATAATACTCATGCATGTGTGCAAAATGATTAAACAAACAGACAGACTTATTTTTCAACTTTACTGGTATCTACTCATGCAATCAGTCAGTCAGTTCTTTAATACTTTAAGCAAAATGGGGGAAAAATTGCTCATTTCACTTTCTTAAATGTGAATATTTTATGTTGGTTTTAATCCTCTTTGAGAGTGAAGTGAAGCTATTTGGGTTGTACTCAGACAAAACAAGACGTTAAGCATCCCCCTGGGCTCTGTAAAGTCATGATGGACATTTGTTTTATTACTATTTGACATTTTATGACCAAATGTTAAATCAAAAAACGATAATGAACATTTACTGAAGAGACAATCCCTGTGAAAGGTGTTTACAGTGAGATCTGTGCATAATCCAGAGTAACAAAGACATTGTTTCTAGAAGGATGTGTTCGTAGTTTTTTAAAGCTTTGAGCATTAAAAATGAAAATTCATTCAACTCTCTGTACTGTGTTGGTGCATACAGTTTCAAAGATAGAGGATAGGTGTTTCAGGGACAAGAACCGTGTTGATGAGACAGTCTGAGCCTCAGTAATGTCAAAAAGTCTTGAAAGTACAAATGAAAACAGATAAATAATAATCGTGTATTACTTCTATTCGGGGAGTATTCATGCTCTTACTTTTTGAACTACAGTTACCATAGTGTGAGGGATGTAAACAGGAAGTATAATGTCAACATGAGCTGTGTCTCAGTTTGAAGACCTAATGTGTCACATCAGCGCGACCAAGGTCGTCCCATTTCGAAGGCTCCTTCAAATGCGGCAGAGAAATGCAGCCATCTCTCCCAGAATCTGGAGGATGCAACTGATGAATCCTTCGTGCCCCAGCCTATCCCAAGATGCATTGCGTGTTAGTGACAATTGGGTTGTTTTCATCATGGCGTCTGACACACCAGCGGCGGCAGTGACACCAGATTACGCTTTTGAATTTGAATTTTAAATACTGGGTTTCAATTCACTCGAAGAACCAACAATTCAAATGTGATTAAACACAAATAACAGACTAACGTACGTGACGTTAGTGATGCTAACCGACATTGCAAGTTAGCTTCTCTTGTCAAGCGCAGCTGGTTGCTAAGTAACAGCAACGCTGACGGGTCGGGGCGAGAACAACTGGTGATGCAACCAGGAAACCGTCCCATTTCGGAGAACATTCGGTTTGGCTGATGCGGCCTTTAAAGGACGTGGCCGACAAAGACCGTGAAGGCTGCGTCCTTTAAAGCCTCGAGACACAGCTGTGGAGTCAGTCAGGTTGCTATGGGCTACAGCTTTAGCTTACATTTGTTGATATTTTGAAAATTGGCACTATCTCGTATGCTGATTTATCTATTAACAGTTTCTGTTTGCAATGTGCCCATGGATGTGTTCTGAAGTCAGAAGGAGCGTATTTATTCTATGACCTTTAGGCGGATTTATCAACATAAATTTGCGTTGGACGTCAGAGATTATGATGTCCTCAGAAAGTTTAAGTCACACTGACTCTAAGACTCTCAGAGAAAGAGTGTGATTTTTGACACATTGCATCACTTAAGGGTTTTAAAGCACCGCACAGTGACTGCCTTCACCTCTTAATTCAATCAAACCTACCTCTGTTCTCTCGTGGAGCATTCTCAGCCTTAGGTATTGATGTAATCCGTTTAGTCTGATCATAAAAAAAAGACACAACCATAAACATTAACAGAACTGCACTAGACACTGACCTTCAACAGTGGGTATGTGTCACATTTTTGGAGCAGTTTGCACAAATCTAATTGGCTGATCTCAACACACAGTTCAAGATAAGTCTAGCTGAGTCAATTTTTATGTAACAAAAAAAAAAGCATTTGTGAAAAGCACCTGTTAATGACAGCAGCTAGATTTACACTGCCAGACTTACTCAAGCTACATCTGTGACAGTAAGGTGTGAGACATTTGAAAAACCTGTCTCCTCCTTAATATAGTGGTGCTTATGATTATTACTCTGCAAGAAGATACGCATCTGTATAGAGCTCAGTAGTTTGGAGCCTCATATGAAAAACAAATTGCAATTAAGTCCCATTTCTAGTTGTGTCACACCAAGTTTGAAACACCAATTATCTGTTAATCACTAAAACTGTGTTCTCTTTAAATCAGGTGTAGTGTAAGTGAACAAAGGGATTGATAATGATGGGAGCAGACCTTGGGGAGTTTGCTGGTTTTGGCAACACTGGAGGGAGGAAGAGGAGCCTCAGGGCTCTGTGGTATCTCCTCATCAGGAGCAACATCTGGATTCAGAGCAAAGACGCTCTCCAGATCGATCTGAGAAAGACACAAGACAGAGATTATTATTTTTATAACCTTTATTTAATCAGACAGTCTCACTGAGATCAAGATCTAGTGTAGATAGAGTCTAAAGTGCTGTCTCCATCATATGTCCTGTAGCTTGCTTCATATGTTTAGATAAGAATGGTAGTTTATTTAAAAAAGATCCAATGTCTTTGTTAATTTATTATTTGTGTATTCTGGCAACCTTTAAATGAACACCATTTCCCATAAACCCTACATATTCACAGGCTGAAGGTCTTGGCTCGACAGAGGAGGCGAGTCGATGAGCGAGTCGAGCGTCTGTGGTTAGTTCTGACATGAGCGGAGATTACAACCAAAAAGTTTAAATATTGCTCTAGGAGAGAGGGTTGGTGAGTTGCTGTGTTTGTAGTTTTTCCTGGGAGTTGTAGTTTTTTGTCTGTGCTCATCAAGTTTAACTTTGTTTGGATCATGGTGGTTTCAACTTTTTTCCAGCTGACCTCAAACGTTGTTAGACGTTGATATTTAGATGAACTAAGGTTGTGACCGAAATTCAATGTCAAGACAACGTCTAATACCAACAACAATTTGTCGTAGAACACTAACGACAAATGACGTTGAGATTTTGTTGGTTTTGAGTTGTGTTAAGTAACCAAAATGTAACGTCTTCCAAACATCTCATGCCAGCGTCACCTTGATGTAGAATAATGACAAGAACAAAACCCAACGTCTGCAGAAACGTCCAGACATTGTGACTGTTGACCTGTTGCACACTTTGGTATGTTTTTAACTCGCACGTCAGTTTTTATTTGGGACAGTTTCATTTGCACTACTTGCTGATATTTTATTTGCACTTTCTACACTACAGTTTTATTGCACTTTTAAGTATTATCTCCTGGGCTAGTGTTACCTGTTACGACAAAGTTAATGTATTTATTTCGCCCAGTAGTCCTGATTGTACAATCACGTTATTCAAATCTGCGTCTTGCTGTGCTACACGGTTGTCTACTGTGCGTCTTGATTGTATATGATGGTTGTATCTGCTATGCAGCTATGTCACACTATGTGCCCAAACAAATTTCCCGTCTGGTACAATAAAGTTTATCTTATCCTATCTTACATTAAATTCTAACGTCGTTAGTCATTTAAAATATCGTCAACCGATTTTGTTTCCAACCAAGATTTAATGTCTTTTAAATATAATATAGTCCAATGTCTTCATGACGCCACATTGACGTCCAGTGCTAGCTGGGAGAAACTGCTGTAGTGGGGTTAATTTGTCTTAGAGTATGTAAAGTAAACTCCATGAACACGCCTTATTTTTCATATAGACAAATGAAAGACAAGCTGAATGAGAGATTGCATTGAGTTACAGAAGCTAAACAGGAAGTGATGTCATGACTTCAACTCTCAACAGACGTAGAGATGGAATAGAGAAGCATATCCACCTTGTTCCTAGCCCCCATGATACCTTGCGTGAATTATGGGCGCAACTTCCTCTGTTGAACCAAAAGCGGCGATTTCCAATGGCAACAGTTTGTTTACAGAACTCTATTCTTCTCTCCAAGAGCTACTGGGAAATAAAACGTGGAACACACCACCTATTATAGCTCAAACAGGATCATGTGATCACACCTCTGCCATCTCTGACAGCCATCTCAAAGCAACCGAGCACGCTAGCAATTAGCTCGTCTTGCTCCGTTAAAATACTGTTAACTTTAACATGTCCCGAGCTAGCTTAAGGAAACATCTGCTCCTTCTAAAGATGATTTATGATTTCTGATGACTTATTAAGAGACACTAACACATAATCCAGTATTAACTGTAGCTCCATGTAAAGTGAATGAATGTGATGTTTCCCAGCTAATCCTCCGCTCGTCTGCGTTAAAGCTCCAGTAGGCAACATTGTTTTGGTATAATTGAGTAAAAATTTTATAATATCCTCTAAGAATAATGTAAATCAAGTGGTCTGAGACAAACAATAGGTTTCTGCACCTCACCATGGCTCTGTGTTCAGCCTCTAAAGAATCAGTATCGTGCTGATGTGCATCAACCTATCAAAGGTCAGCTCAGACCACTGCGTTTCTATTGGCTGTTCTACTGCATATGCGCGTTTCCCTGCCGCCGGCAGAAGGGAAGCAAGCGGCAATGGCGAACAGTGCACCAGGTAAAATAGCTATTCCAGCATTGGCTACAACTGCCTACACGGCTAAACAACCCAAAAAAAGGAAGACAGAACTCAGTTCCCCGGAGCCCCGGAGGGAGGGGAAGGGTGAGGTGGGGCCGGGCCCGGCCGGAGGGCGCGAGGGTCGGCCGTGGGAGCGGAGCCGGGGGCTCTCCGCGGAGAGGGAGAGCCGAGCCTCGGGAGTATGTGCGGGGCAGGCTGCTGCGCGGTGAGGGAGAGCTGAGCCTCGGGAGTATGTGCGGGGCAGGCTGCTGCGCGGTGAGGGAGAGCTGAGCCTCGGGAGTATGTGCGGGGCAGGCTGCTGCGCGGTGAGGGAGAGCTGAGCCTCGGGAGTATGTGCGGGGCAGGCTGCTGCGCGGTGAGGGAGAGCCGAGCCTCGGGAGTATGTGCGGGGCAGGCTGCTGCGCGGTGAGGGAGAGCTGAGGCTCGGGAGTATGTGCGGGGCAGGCTGCTGCGCGGTGAGGGAGAGCTGAGGCTCGGGAGTATGTGCGGGGCCGCGAGGGAGGGATGGGGAGGGCTGCTGCGCAGAGAGGGACAGCCAAGGCTCCCAGAGAGGGAGAAATAGAACCAAGTAGGATAAAATACTCGCCTGCTCGTCTGGTAGGAGGGGCTCAGGGCGGAGACGAACGAAACCTAACTCAGATGAGACTCAAAAATCAACTGTTTTCAGGCTTTCTACCTACTGCAGCTTTAACGTCTGATTTATTCAAAACTGTTCTAAGTGAAACATGAAGCTGAATTTAGCAGCAGACTTCAGTTATAGTAATATAAAGTAGGAGTAAAAGAAATACTTTATATGATATAAAGGAAGTACAGTAAATCAGTGACACATTCTCAGCCCTGATAACTAAATACATATTTCACAGTTTATTTTCTAACGTAGGTTGAGACTGAAGTCAGACAGAGATATCATGTACTGACGCTGAGTGACGCACCTGTCAGTCTACGTGTCATTCTCTTCTGCTAACTCTGATTTAAACTCTTGTGGTTCTATTTCTCATATCAACGGTAACCATGGCAACAGGAACAATCCCTTTTTGTTCTGGTCACATGTTCAACACACAGTTGCTGAAGACTAAGATGTAGCTCAGACTGGTTGTTAGTCATTACAGACACAGACAGTGCAACAGGTGCCAGAGCTCCGCAGAGACATTTTAGAAAATGCAAAGTTAACATTAGTTAAATATTTATTAAGAAATAACTCAGTATTTGATGAACTGAAGGCAAATGACTTTGGAAAAGAACCAGCGTTGGTGGTTAGCCACCAGGAGTAGCCACTGGGACTAACCACAGACAGTCTATGGGACTAACTAGCTTACTGCTACTTCCTCTATCTCACAGGAAGTTGCGCACATAATCATTTCTACAGTCGTGCCTTCAGGAAGAAGGTGGATACAGAGATCATCTAAACATGTTCAAAATTATAAGTTATCCAATTTCAAGATTTAATGGTGCAAAGTATTGGAAGGAAGTCTTCACATGTTCAGTATTAACTCCTCATTAACTATAGTTCGTAGACATTTACAAACAAAATTGATAGTGTGTAGTTCACCTCTTGCTACTCGTGAGTGTCTCTCATACACTGCTGTTCAAAAGTGTGTTATCACCTATTATATTGATTTCTCTTTCTTTCAGTAAAGTTGATTTTAACAAAGATAAAAACAGTATTATTAACATTTGAAATAGTTCTGGCTCCAAAAGAAGACGAATGAAATTAATCAAACTTCTCTTCTGTCGATGGCCCCGCAGTGTTGCATGACTGAGAACACTTTATCCAGGAAGAGGAAGGTTATTTAAGTGTGGGAGTGGCCTATTTGAATCCCTTTTGTTTGAGGCCATGCTGCAAGGTGAGCTTATATTGTAGTTATGCTATGTAGCGTGTGAAATAGAGTGTGGTGAATGTGCTAGGAAAGGTAGTATCAGCACTGTCTCTACCTGGAGCTCGCATGTACGGAGCCTGGGTTTGGTTGAAGGTGGCAGTGCTGTTTGGGCTGAGAAAGCCATGTGTAAGTAAGGTAAAAGAGGTTATTGGGTTGGTGTGGGGAGCAGTGAGACCTGGCATTAGGGGAGTGTCTCTGGGACGCCAGAGATCACTGTCTAGCCTCCTGGAGGTGTCGTGGGACCAACTAGACGAAACACTGGTGAAAGGAGGTTCCCACCTGATGACCCCAAAGACATGTTAGTTGTCACTGCTCACTGGTCTGTATAGTTAAGCCTTGCCATAATAGCTTATCATAGGGCTTAGGAGGTTATTAACTGAGTGCTGATCCTTTCTCTAGAGCACAAACTTCTTGTGTTTATTTGAACTATGAACTTGAATTTCCGGTCCCAAAAAACACCATTATTGAATGACAATGGTGCAACCGCGCTCTAAATATTGATTAGGTCCATTTGTCTTTGGGCCTCTGCAGTCGACTCAGCGGTTAGATTGAAGAAGCTTAAACTGTGATTTGTCAGCACAAAATATGTTGAGCTGAGATTCCAGCAGCGCTAACTCTAGACTAACCTAAGAATAGCTTTGCCAAAGCAACATGTTGCCTCTTAATTCCAGGTTGTCAGAGGCGTTATTGTGCACTTGACACTGAAACAGGATCCTGTTTAACTCTGCACACATTTTGATGCTGAACTTCCAGTTTCACTGCTGATTTCCTGTAATCTTTCTTAACTGTTGCTCAGACGGATCTTTGTCTCTTTCAGACGTCACACACACAAAGCTAACCCTTCATGCAGAGACCATTAAAACATCTAGAGTATCCTCTCAGACATCTGACTGGACCCAGTTGATCTGTATTTCTTATAAAACAGTATTAATGTGTTTAAATGCAAGACAAATTATTTTCCAGACACTGAACAAAGAATTTCCTAAGAGCATTTTCAGAGGACATAATACAAGAAGTTAAGTGTCAGGAGAGCTACACACCTCTTTCCCTTTGGTGTCTCCATTCTCGATCCACTCCACTGTCACACTGTCATTGTCCTCGTGCAGTGATGTGACCATCGCCTGGTGTATTCGTCCTGCAGTGAGAGAGGACGTAAAGAGATGCTTGGGCCTGCTCACTGCTGCATGGGACTGTATGAATGCTGCTTTAGCCTTGAAATCACAGGATCCAGACTCTAACACACCCAGTGAGCCATGAGCTGGATATATATCTAACTGAATATATCATTTTCAGGTCATTTTGTGTAATAAAATAATGTAAAATCTGACATTTTGGGTTCCTGCAGACAGTAAAATAAGGATACAGAGATGCTAATGGGTGTGGCTCATGATGGATGGTGATAAGACTTTGCTCCTGTCATTCATAACTTCAACAGCTGCATTTCCTGCCTGTTAATTGGACTCTAAGCAGCCTTATGTGGTGAAAATGAATGATTTAAAGCAGGTTATCTGAGTGGCAGTGAGAGGGGGGAGAGGCCCCATGCATGCAGCCCTCCATCAGCCCAGGATTCACAGGCCACTGCTGGGTGATGCAGTGGAGATTGTATCGTGCAGGCTGGAGGGGTTCAGCCGTGGTGCAGAGGAGCCACAGCTAAGGCAGGTGTCGTTATATCATGGCCGGACAGAGGCACAGGTGGACGGACCCGCCCGCTCCTGCAGCCCGCTCCTTCAGCTGCCGGCCGGCTGGTGTGTCACTGACAGCAGCGTGACATTAACCAACGTGCGTGTGTGTGTGTGTGTGTGTGTGTGTGTGTGTGTGTGTGTGTGTGTGTGTGTGTGTGTGTGTGTGCAGCTAGCTACGTACCGTCGCTCCGTTTTATCTCCACGTAAATGCCCACGAAGATCTTCCCGAATATACCGGACATCTCTCCTCGCGTGGGTTTTTTGTGTATGTGTGTGTGTGTGCGGGTGTGTGCCGTCTCAAGTTGTGTGCTGCTGCAGAAACTGAGGTCACTAGCGGTCAGTCATAGGAGAGGCAGGAGGAGAGGAGAGGGAGCTGCTGCGCATGCGCGGATGATGAAGTAAGAAGCATCTTCTGTAGTGACAGAGGTGGAGGAAGTAAAAGTACTAATACCGTAATGTAAAAATACTCTGTTACAAGTAAAAGTCCTGCATTCACAATCCTCCTTCAGTAAAAAAAAAAAAAATACTTAAAGTACCAGAAGTAAAAGTACTCATCACTCAGAATGTCCCATTTCACTGTAATGTATATAATGTAACTGGATATTAATTATTGATGCGTTAATGCGTTCATCATTTAATGTTGCAGCTGGGAAACATGGAGCTAATTTTAACTACTTTTTATATTGCTGGGTATTTTTGTCTTAATACATCATAATGTATCAGTTGATTTACAATTTGTATTAATTACCTCAACCTGAAAATGTAACTAAAACTTTTTAATAAATATAGTAGAGTGAAAATTACAGTAATCCTCTGAGATGTAATGTAATATAAGTATAAAGGCCTGGATGATACCATTTTCTGAGACAGAGAGCTTTTGGCTGGCGTCACACCATCACTTGACAAATAAAAAAGGCGCTGTTGTTCTGAGTAATTTATTTATTTTTCTGTTTTCTGGGGTATTTTTTGTCTTTTTTGTGGTAATTTTTTCGAGATACTTCAAAATCTCGCAAGAAGCTCCCACCTGGCACCATCGCTCAATGTAACAGGTTAGGTTAGTAACAGGTTGTAACAACGTTACCTGACAACTGAAATCATGCCCATACACGTTTGTCAGCTAACGTTGTTACAACCTGTTACTAACCTAACCTGTTACATTGAGCGACAGGCCTACACTAGAAGGATGCAGTGGAAAACATAGCTAGATTATCATAACCTGTGTGTAACTAATTACGTGCCTTACCCTTATTGATCCTGTAGTTGAAAGTGTCTAGGAGCAGGAGTCACCATGGATGCAGGGGTCACTTGCAGGTGCCAGGTGGGAGCTTCTCGCGAGATTTTGAAGCATCTCGTCTCCTCGTTCAGGAAAAAAAATTACCACGAAATCTCGTCTCCTCGTTCAGGAAAAAAAATTACCACGAAAAACAGAAAAAAATTACCACGAAAAACAGAAAAAAATTACTCTGCTTTTTTTATTTGTCAAGTGAATGCAATACGCTTCCATAGTCTCAAGCCTTCATTATAGGCCACATAAGTATTCGTATGTTGCTCTTCTTATAAGAGCACCACAAGTGGGCAGTATATAGTGCAAAAAGCTCTAAAAAGATGTAATGGAGTAGAAGTATGAAGTAGAATAAAATGGAAATACTACCAAATTTAAAACAAAAACAATAGGTAATGATTTACATAAACACACTACAACAGACAAACACAACAAATCAAAACATACAATAAACATTACAGTTTCCTCGTATTCAGGCGCTCCGCAAACCTCTTGGTTGGTAACTTTAAAGATATTTAATAAAATGTCCCCTTGTACTCGTACTCATACTCGTACTCGTCGTCCTCCGCTTATCCGGTTCTGGGTCGCGGGGGCAGCAGCCTCAGCAAAGAAGCCCAGACAGTCATCTCCCCAGCCACTTCTGTCAGCTCTTCCGAGGGAATCCTGAGGCGTTCCCAGGCCAGCCAGGCGATGTAATCCCTCCAGCGTGTCCTGGGGCGGCCCCGAGGTCTCCTCCCGGTTGGACATGCCCGAAACACCTCCCAAGGGAGGCGTCCGGAAGGCATCCTTACCAGATGCCCGAACCACCTCAACTGGCTCCTCTCGATGTGGAGGAGCAGCGGCTCTACTCCGAGTCCCTCCCGGATGTCTGAGCTCCTCACCCTATCCCTAAGGCTGAGCCCAGCCACCCTGCGGAGGAAACTCATTTCGGCCGCTTGCACTCGCGATCTCATTCTTTCGGTCACTACCCAGAGCTCGTGACCATAGGTGAGGATTGGAACGTAGATCGACCGGTAAATCGAGAGCTTCGCTTTCTGGCTAAGCTCCCTCTTCACCACAACGGACCGGTTAAGCGCCTGCATCACTGTTGATGCCGCCCCAATCTGCCTGTCAATCTCCCGCGATCCTACCCTCACTCGTGAACCAGATCCCGAGATACTTAACCTCCTCCACCTGAGGCAGGACTTCCCACCTGACCTGGAGTGGGCAATCCACCCTTTTCCGGCTGAGGACCATGGCCTCAGACTTGGAGGTGCTGATTCTCAACCCAGCTGCTTCACATTCGGCTGAGTACTGTCCCAGCAAGAGCTGGAGGTCACTGTTCGATGGAGCTAGGAGGACCACGTCATCCAAAGCAGGGACGAGATCCTCCCATCACCGAACCTGACACCCTCCACCACTCGGCTGCGCCTAGAAATTCTGTCCATGAAAGTTAGGAACAGAACCGGTTACAAAGGGCAGCCCTGGCGGAGTCCAACCCTCACCGGGAACAGGTCCAACTTACTGCCGGCCACGCAAACCAGACTCGTGCTCCTTCGGTACAGGGACTGGATGGCCCTTAGCAAGGGGCCACCAACCCCATACTCCCGGAGCACCCCCCACAGGATGCCCCTGGGGACACAGTCGTAAGCCTTCTCCAAATCCACAAAACACATGTGGACTGGTTGGGCGAACTCACATGCCCCCTCCAGCACCCTGGCGAGGGTAAAGATCTGGTCCATGGTTCCGCATCCGTGACGAAAACCACATTGCTCCTCCTCAATCTGAGGTGCAACTATCCACCCGGACCCTCTTCTCCAGCACCCTGGAGTAGACCTTACCGGGTAGGCTGAGGAGTGTGATCCCCCTGTAGTTGGAACACACCCTCTGGTCCCCTTTCTTGAAGATGGGGACCACCACCCCGGTCTGCCACTCCAGAGGCACTGCCCCCGATGTCCACGCAATGTTGCAGAGGCTTGTCAACCAGGACAGCCCTACAACATCCACAGCCTTGAGATATCCAGGGCGAATCTCATCCACCCCTGGGGCTCCGCCGCCGTGGAGTTGCTTCAGTACCTCAGCGACTTCTGCCCCAGAAATTGGACAACCCGCCCCCGAGACCCCCGGCTCTGTTTCCTCACTGGAATATGTGTTGGTGGGATTGAGGAGCTCCTCAAAGTATTCCTTCCACTGCCCGACAATGTCCCCAGTTGACGTCAGCAGCTCCCCGCCCCCACTGCAAACAATGTGAGCAAGTTGCCGCCTTCCCCCCCTGAGGCGATGGACGGTTTGCCAGAACCTCTTTGGAGCCGATCGATAGTCTTTCTCCATGGCCTCACCGAACTCCTCCCACGCCCGAGTTTTTGCCTCTGCGACTGCCGCTGCTGCACTCCGCTTGGCCCGCCAGTACCCGTCAGCTGCTTCCACAGACCCACAGACCAACCATGCCCTGTAGGCCTCCTTCTTCAGCCTGATGGCCCCAGCGGCCTTGCGGCCACAGCTCACAACACATTATAAAATGTCCCCATATTTTGATAAAGCTCTGAATTTTCCCCTTGGTAGCAGAAGTCAGTTTTTCCATGTCTAAACAGTTAGGAATACTTTTAAACCAGTGTCCAACTGTAGGTGCTTCTGTGCTCTTCCAGGCAGTTGCAATACAGTGTTTAGCCTGAAGTGAGCAGCACCTGTCAGTGTTAATGTCTGTGGAGGTAGTCCAAAGATAAATAGCTGAGGGCCGATAGGTAACCTAATAGAGATAATACCCAAAATAGTTTGTATGACTTCCCTAATAGAGATAATACCCAAAATAGTTTGTATGACTTCCCAGATTTTTTTAATTTTGGGGGAGCTCTGTGCATCTTGACAGACTCTCTTCAAGTCATCTTCAGAGATTTCTACCTCTAGGTCACTAGACTATGCCAGTCTTTTGTTATCTGAGGATTCGTTGGATTTAGCTACAGTCATTTTATACAAAAGGGAAACCTGGCCACGGCCTTGAAGATGATCTAATACAGCTTTTTCAAGGCTAGACAGAGGAGGTATACCAGAGGACTAAGTGCTGTTAAAATGTAACTCCTTATTTGTAGGTATCTGGAAAAAAAAAAAAAAAAACGTTTTGAAGGAATGTTACAGATTATTTGCAAATCCTTAAAACTATAGAGTACATCACTGTCATCATACATATCCATAACTTTGATAGCCCCTCTCTCTGCCCGCAGCCTAACGCCAGGATCAGCTCTGCCTGGAGAGAATCCACAGTTTCCCCACACTGGTGTAAAACATGATAAATCTGACACTATATTTAGGTGTGCTTGTACCCTATACCAGACTCTTATTGTATTCTTGACAGATGGATTATGGGTATTTTTTAACAAGTTTTTCAATGTGTCAGAATACAAGTATAGGTTTAGGGGTAAAAGAGATGTAGTGGTGCGTTCTGTTGTGACCCACGGTATTGCAGCATTGTCCGAGAACCAATATGAGTATAGTACTTCATTACACTCCACTGATTACACCTGCTCCTTTACATAAATGAAACGACTAATACCATACTAAGAAAATACTCTGTTACTCACATAGAAGTACAAAAGTTTCAGCAAGTTATTCATTATTCAGAATTGCCCATTCTGAGTAATGTATGTAATCATATTTAAAGGTCCAGTGTTTAGGATTTAGCACCATCTATTGGCATAAATCATATTTAATATTAATAACTGTGTTTTCATTAGTTTAGTCCACCATGTTGTTTCTACAGTAGCCTGGAACGGACAAACAAAACACCAGCTTTAGATGGGGCCTTTTACGTTTCCGTGTCGTCCACTGTAGTTCTCCTACATGCTTGACACATGAGAGAAGTTTCTGTTCTGTAACCACTATATCCCACATACTGGAATTTCTAAATTTAAAAAGCGGTGTTTTACTGTTGTAGTTGGTTGAGGTGGAGCTCAGCTTGAACTATTAACTAATAATTATTTACATTTTGAGATTAATCTGATGATTATTTTCTCCATTAATTGATTAGTTGTTTGGTTTAAAAATGAGCGAAAATATTGAGTAATAATTGTCACAATGGCCCAAAGTGACACCTTCACAGTGTTTGTTTTGCCCACACCTCAACATTATTACTAACACAATGCAATTATTAACATTATTAAAAGGAAAAGCAGCAAAACTTCACTTTTTAAAGGCTGTGATCATGAAATGTTTTTACTTGGAAAATGACAAATTCATTATTAAAGTAGTTGCCAATTAATTTTCAGTCTATTAAACTAGCAGTTAAGAGACTAATTGTTTAAATTGTACTTGTACAGACTGTTTGGTAGTTTAATTAATAACAAAACGTGTATGTTTATATAACAAATATAATTATATTTGTGCAGAATTATTGTTCTGTTACAGAGTAAAAAAGAAATGTGAGCTCCTCTGACTGAACACTGGGTGGCAGCAGACGCCTGTTTACAGGACCAGCAGAGACACAGTAAATCACACAGTCTGATGGGTAACAGAGTGCATTGTACTGTTGTATCATTTTCCTCAATTGTTGTAATTTATTGCCATTTAGTTTGTTGTGTGGTGCATTTGTGTCAGCCTCTTTTTTTAGTTGTAAGTTGTGAAGAAAAATTAGATCATCCCAAGACAAAAAGGGGGAAAAAAGAACAAGCAAACTACTGAGTAAACATTTTATCACTGCACACTTTAGGGGCAAAAACTTACTTATACTGTGAGAGGGTTAGCTGGTTGTGTATCACCTCGCACATCTTTGAATGAAGACATCATATTTAAGGGGTATGAGATGATTAACGGGAGACAAAGGCAGAAAAATATGTTTCTCTTGAACCAAACTACATCCATTATTTCAGATGTTCTTCTAATCTTGTTTTTCTTGTGAGATGCTGCATAACTTTGCCTCTGAACTTTACTCAAACTAAACAAAGGAACGCAAGTCTGAGAGTCTGCAGCTGTTGGGTTTGCTTGTTTGTATGTTTTTATTTTGCACAATACAGGAAATGATATGACAACATAAACAAAATGGGAAAGTAGGAACAAATACATATCCTGCTGAACACAGTGACTCACACTGGGGATTTTTTATTTATTTATTTTATGTACTTTGAATGTAAATAAGGCGCTAGTTTGCATTCAAAAAAGCATCAATATAGAGCTTGTTGCCAGATGATTATCCCCTTGAAACCCCGACAGGTCCGGGCGGAGCCCCGAATGTCCTCAAATCCTAGAACCTGGCCCCTGACCTCCAGTCATTTTGCAAAAGTGGCCCCCAAGCAAGGAAAGTTGAGTATCCGTGGTCTACATTCACTGTCGTAGCCATGTGAGGCTGTACTTTGGCACAGTGGTGCTTTGAGCTAAATGCTAGCAGGCTAACATGCTCGCAGTGACAATGCTAACACTTGCTAATTAGCACTAATCACACAGTAGAGCTGAGGCTGATGGGACTGTCTTTAGTTTTGCAGGTATTCATTCTGTCATAAACCAAAATACTGGAAAGGTTAACCCTCTATGATACCGTGTTGCCTCTGGGAAACAAACCTATTTAGGCTGTCTAGTTTAGTTAAGAAGGGAGAGTGCAACATGGTATAAAAATGCCAGAATTAGCCAAAAGGCCATTTTTCATCTGTAACCCCTTGGCCAACATGTTACACAAGGCTGCCTAAACAGGGCATACAGTTTAAAAGACTTCATAACACTCAGACTGTACATCTTCAGTTATGTTCCAGTGCTAGAAAAAAGAGCCAGGGCTTTACAGAAACCAGTAGCACTGTTTATATTGTAAAATGACTTTCTTGTGGCCATGTTGAGACTCTTTTTGGTCCTTCCTCACATGGTTCAGCTCCATTACCTCTCTCCACAAAAATGGTCCGAAAACATCTTTTTCTTTCATTTTACAATCTGAAAAAATTGGATTCACAGTAGTAGATGAGTAAAGTTTAATTTTTGAATTGTTTAATGTACTTTATTTGATAATTAAGAAACAGAAAATTGCATAAATGCAAATGTTGCCTGAGGGTAGTTTTCAGACTAACTCATGAAATGAGTTCATTTCTTATGTTGCTGTGTGTGTGTGTGTGTGTGTGTGTGTGTGTGTGTGTGTGTGTGTGTGTGTGTGTGTGTGTGTGTGTGTGTGTGAAATTTTAATTTTTTTTTAATATATTAGTATTGTATTCTTATTTATTAAAATTGTAAACAATAACCCTCTTTGTTTCAATTCTTACCATTACAGTACAGTGTTGCTTTGTGGTAACGTACCCAAAAATGTGCCCTAATTTTTTTTTTTTTTTTTTGAAAATTTCTTTAAATTATGGTAACTTAGTCTATTTTGTAGCAAAAAATAAAACACATTACAGACTTTTTTCTTTACCAAATAACATAGCAGGTACCATAGAGGGTTTAACGTTTGACCTGATGGTAGCACTAGAGACAAACTTAAAGGATCACCAAATTCTTCACAATTAAGGGGACATAGATACACATAACATATTTCATGGAAATCCATTTAATAGTTGTTGAGATATTTTAGTCAGGACCAAAGTGGGGCATACTCAAGACTGAAAAAAAGGGTCTTTGAGAACCGCGACCTCCAGTCAAAGACCAAAATTCTGGTCTACAAAGCGGTACTGCTCCCCACTACCATACTACTGTATGGGTCAAAAGCCTGGACCACATACAGCAGGCACTTGAGAGCACTTGAGGCCTTCCATCAGAGGTACCTCCGGAGAATCCTCAGGATAACCTGGGAGGATCGACGGACCAACACCAGCGTCCTGGAGGAGGCTGGCATCTCTACCATCACTGTCATCATCGCCCAACACCAGCTCTGGCCACGTGATTCGGATGCCTGACTCTTGCCTCCCCAAACAAGTCCTCTACTTGCAGCTTGTTCAAGGAAAGCGTGCCCCAGGAGGCCAAAAGAAAAGGTACAAAGATAACATCAAAGCAAACCTCAAGAAGTGCCACATAGGCCTTAAGACCTGGGAGGCCACAGCAAGAAACAGGGCGGCCTGGAGACAACTTGTCCGAGATGGAGCTGCGCAGTATGACGATCTCCATAGTGCTGCAGAAGACAAGCGCAGACGCAGAAAGGAAATCGCTTCCACCCAAAAGGTTCCACCCAAACCCACAATCGCCACTGCCCCAAAATATGCAGGCCCAGGATCGGCCTCTTTGCCCACCTGAAGACCTGTAAGGACCAAGAAGGAGGACAGACATACTCGACCCCGAGTGTCCGCCGCCGATGATGGTTATAGGAAAACCTTCAGATGTCTAAAAAGACATTGAATTACATAATCTTAAATAAAGCCTTAATTGTTAATAAAATGTCTTAAATGAATATTTTCCAAGTCTTAAAAATGCTAAAACATGCTAGCTAGCTGTCACTGTGACCTGGATTACAAAGGGAAGTGCAAATTTAAGGAAACTGGCTTTCTTAGCCAAGATTTTGCAGCATGGTTAAAACTGGTACAAGACAATGCATACAAGTCTCTGTTTATTTTATGCACAAAGTTTTTCCAAACTCTGCACGATGGGAATCAGCACAGGGGGGACCCATAAAAAATCACCAAGAAAAACCAACCACACTAAAACAAACACCAGGTATTCCCCAGTAGCACAGCTCTTAACAACACTCAGGGACAGGAAGTAGAGGTGGTGTCTTAACACGGTGACAAAACCTGATACCTTTTTCCTGCAGTTTTGGTTTTGTGAAATTGGTTTTAAATTTCATTTCAAGTGGCATTAAAATATGTCTTGAAGTCTTAAATCTAACTTGCCTTGCACTGTAGGAACCCTGTTAAGAGAAATAAGATATATCAGGCTTCGGGCACACAGACAACACTCGTTAGTGGGATCAATATATTGTTGGATTTTGACTTTTTTAGGCGGTTTGTTGACAGCAAGTAAAACACAAAATATCACCAGACTTATTCTTTGAACTCCCAACATTATATCTCCACTGTACTGCACAAGATAAAAACAAATCCTCAAAATAAACCTCTCAAGTTTGTGTTTTAATTCAGAGAGAGCAGAGTGACACGAGGGAGGAACTTGAGAGTATTGAGATGCACCCACAGCAAACATCTGTCAGACACCCACCCACCCTCCGACCGCCTGCCCTGAGCTGTAGCTGTCACTTCCCCTGTGTACCAGCCATCCATCCACTAAGACCTCCTCAATTTGTTCACACTCTTTCATTAACAACACACGCTCGCAGACGGACAGACACACAAACACTCACACATCCCCTCGCTTACCCATCAGTCCATCCGGTCCCCGAGGTGTCGGCCATCACTGTCTCTCGTAGGCGTTTCCCCAGCAACCACAGCCTCCCCCGTCTGACTTGAGAGTGCTTTTTTTTTCTGTTTGCTTTGGTTTCTGGAGGATTATTGTGCTAGTGTGTCTCGGTGTTGGCGTATACAGAGGAGGGGGACACTGAAGGATGTCATACAATTAAATGTAACACAATGACTTACACTGTGTGTGAATTCTTCTATAAAAGCTTCCTTTTATTTAAGCTGCTCGTGACATTTGGCTGCTACAGGAAACTAATTTGTCTGCTAGAGAACACAGACTGAATCCAGACCAACTATGCATGCATACATATTTCTGGGAATCATTCGCATTATTTTACATACCAATATTCCATGTAGCGCCGCTACTGCAAGGGATCTATTTTGCAATCATGGATAATTCATGATGTGCACCGACACTGCATATGAAAATCCTTTTGAAGGCGGTTTGGGGCTGAGGGAAATTTCCCTTTCTTCCACTTCCCTTCACTTTGTAAAGGCCGTGCTGCCTCTGTTTCAGTGCATGTGAATTCACACTGTGAGATAATGCTCTTTTCAATCAGGTGATGTGACTCACCTGTGGTTTAATAGCTCACATCAGCTCCCTGTATTAAACATTCCTGCCGTAGTTTCACTCAGGCATGTAACGACATGAACAGTATTGACGTTTTTACGAGATCTCTAACAGACACAATCAGAGGGGTGTGTCTGTGACGGCGTTTACATGCTCGCTAGTATCATGATCAGGAGGGTTGTCGTTATGTGTTTCAGCAACAAAGAGGTGCTCCGAAAGGATCGTAGATTTACGAGCAAGTCCAACCATTCGTAGGAGGATAAAAGCATCTTATGAAGCTCCAGAACCTGTAGTAGGGACCAAAAACATGTTTTTTTTTTATTTGGTTTATTTATAAGTCAATACTTTTATCATAAACTCTGGTGCTCTTTGCCAAGTGACATGATGAAAAATTAGAGATGATGTTTATTGATTTGCAAACCTACCCAATTGTACGTTTCTGCAAACCACAGCTACACGCTATATCTGTACATTATTGTGTAGCAGAAGCTGTGGTTAACGTGTGGTGTGGTGTAGGCACAAAAACCAATTGGTTATTGTAAGTAAAACATGGGTTTTACTTAAAATACTCTGTTTGGGGGCCATAATCACAGCAGAAAAATCAACGATGTCTAAGTAACCATCAGTTTTTCATGCCCTTATCCTGGCAGGAAAAGCAGCAATGTCTCTGTAAAAAATAACCGCTTTCTGTACCACTATCCTGGCAAGAAAAACATTGATGTTTGGGTTAAAAATAACTGCTTTCTGTGCCAATATCCTGGCCTAAAAAGCAGCAATGTCTTGGTAAAAAAAACAAACACATTTCGTGCCACTATCCCGGCAGGAAAACAACGATGTCTCAGTTGAAAACAACCGCTTTTTGTGCCGTTATACCAGCAGGAAAAGCAGCAGTCATGGTAAAAAAAAAAAAAAAAACTTTTTGTGCGACTGTTCTGGCCTAAAAAGCAGCAGTGTCTCAGTAAAAAAACGACCACTTTTCATGCCACTATCGTCGCAGGAAAAACAGCAGTTGTGATAAAAAACAACTGCTTTGTGTACCAGTGTCCTGACAGGAAAAGCAGTGGTGTCTCCATAAAAAACAACCACTTTTTGTGCTGCTGTCTTGGCAGGAATAGCAGCGACATCTTGGTAAAAATAAGTGCCTTTCATGCAACTAACCAGAAGGAGCAGCCTCTGGAAACACAGCATGGGGTCGCTTCAAAACACCCACATTTGGTGCCTCAAACGCCACTGAAAACACCAATGATTTGCTAAATCACAACCATCACCTCCACCTCCGAATGACTGTCAGCTCATGTACTACGTCGCTTTATAAATGCTGATATGATATGTATGAAACTTGCAAATGTTACGTATACATGGTTTGCAGAAACGTACCATGCCAACATTTTCTTTTAGTGAGTGGGCTGTTTTTCTGACACCATGAAAAGCTGACTTTATAGAGATACACTACAAACACTGGATGATCTTATAGAATAAGATGCATTAGTGCATGAGTATTTTCACAGTGTGGTGTCAGTGATTTAACTTAGGTTAATGATCTGAATACTTCTTCCACCACTGACTGTATGTGAGACTGTGTGTATGATGCGTGCCATGTCAGCAGTGCATTGTTGACTCCAGGATGACCCGTGCAGGCACATGTCATCCTCTGCATGCACCGTAATGGCTGCTAATTAATAATCACTGTCAAATCTGAAGATCTGTGCTGAGGAACTGAAAGCGATGCTCTGTGAGGACAAAGGAGGCAATCAAATTACCGTCCATTTTACTGATTTCATTTCCATGGTGGAGGCCGTGGCGGTGGAGCGGCTTCAGCGGGTAATGGTTTCTGGCAACGATGGGGCCCTTAGTCCTGTTCAGTGGAGCTGCAACATCCCCCCAGGGTTTCATCGGCAGTTAGAGCTATCGTTTCTTTTCTCTTGAGGTCATTTAATGGGAAAAAAAAGAAAAGTTATGCTTGTCGTTAACCTCAGTGCGCTATTCTTTTATGCATCAAAAAAATCTTGGCTGTTGTCCTCAGCTAAACAATGCCCTTGAGTAAGTGCGTAGGTCAATCGAATGTGAAATTAGATCATTTAGAATTCATATAAGAGATCTTTATTTAGGCTACCAATAAGCTGCACTGCATTATAGTGATTGTCAGGAAACAGGCCAGAGACCTTTAATTGGAGGGGTAGAAACTGAGAGGAAGCAGAGGGCAGGAGGGGGAGGATGCTGCTGCAGTGTTTAAGGAGCAGAGACTTCTCCAGGGAAAGGGTGCTTTTACTTTGAAGTGTGCGGTGGGACTGTGTGCTGCACAAAATCCCCCCAATCCTTCGTCTATTACTGCCATGTTTGCTGATTATGTTTTCATGGGCTGATTCTCAAATCTTTAGACCCAGGAGAGGCGAACTCTGGGGGAATAGCAACGAGGCAGAGATGCTCGAGTGTTTTCAGGTCGTGGATTGATGTAGCTGACATCAAAAACCTTTGGATCCAGTTGATACCTTGACATGCTGAGAATGTGTTATTGTGATTGTTTGATTGACAGGCCATAGTGAGTTAGCTTATATGGAGCGATCTCAATTCAGTCTGATAACGACCTCGAACCATTCACGTTATATTTCCTCATGCTCATTTGCCCACATTAGATGTTTCTTCGTGCCTTTTGTTCCGATTATATCAAGCAAACGACGAAGAAAAGATCCGTGTAATCATCTTTTATAATGATGCTTAGCAGACGTTTGTGTTCTCAAACGATTAAGGATATGCTTCTTGTTTCTTTGTCTTTAAGTTCTTGTCTTTGTTCACTTTAATATCCATCAAAGTACAAACATTATGGATCATATAATGAGACACAAAAATGTCATAAGATACAGGATCGTTGGGTAATGCACAATAATTAGCATCACAAACTATCAATGTGAAACCAAAACCATATTTTTTTTACTTTAAGATCCTATGAATAATTCTAAAATTAAGGTATTTTAAAAGAAACTAAGTGAATAATTAAAGGATATATACTGTGATAAGTATTGTTATCGGATTACATGCTAGAGTACAAGATTTAAAGGTTTTTTGGTGGTTAAAAATCCCTTAAAAACTGACCATAAACCATGAAAAGCACCACTTACTTTATGCCTTTAAAGGTCTTAATTTGGGTCCTAATCAGGGATAGTTTCCATGGTTTTTGGTTAGTTTTAAGGTTTTTTTACCACTTAAAAAAATCATACTTATAATCCTGAAAAATCCCTTAATAAATTAAAATCTATCCATTTATCCCTTAGTTATCCCTATGTTTGTTGTGAACCCCTGAACTAAAGCTTAAGGTACAAATTAAGGGGGTACGTGAAATGCTGTTTTGTAAATGATTCAGATTTTGTACCACTTAAAAAAAAACTCAGACTGTGCATATAGTCCATTAGAAATACTTAAATATATCCCCACACCATTAATCTTTTAATTGATCCCGAGTTTGAGGCATAAATACCCAAATACTGTTTTTTTCCCCCCTTTAAAATTACACTTATTTTTGTTAATAATGATAAAATTGGATTTAAGGGTAGGGTAGGTAATGGGCTGTAATATATTAAGTTATTCTTTATGGGTTGTATGCACAGTTTAAGGGGTTTTTGGGAAGTTGAAACCCCTTAATACCGACCCAAAACACAAAAACCACCCCATAATATATATCTTTAAGTGTTTTTTGGCTGTTTTAAAGGGTTATTTTATACCTCTTGAAAATCCCTCAAACTATGTATAGCATTGAATATTAAGGTACAAATTAAGGGGATGCATGAAATGCTTTTTTGTGAATGTTTAAGATTTTGTACCACTTACAAACCCCTTAGACTGTGCATATAATCCATTAAAAATACTTAAATATATTGCGTTTCATCTGAAAACTCATTTAAACTAAAATCATAATATTTTCGTAAACACTATTTTTTTTTCTTTAAAATTACATTTATTTTTGTTAATGATTATAAAATTGGATTTAAGGTGATAGGTAATGGACTGTAACATATTAAGGTATTCGTTTAGGTTTTATATGCACAGTTTAAGGGGGTTTTCAGAGGTTGAAACCCCTTTATACTGACCAAAAACACGAAAACAACCCCATAATTTATTCCTTTATTTTTTTTATTTATTTTTTTTAATGTACATTTTAAAAAACCCTTAAATCATGCATTGCATTGAAATCCTAAATTTTCCCCGCAATTGAATCTTAAGGGATAATTAATGGGAGTACATGTAATGCTGTTTTTGTAAATGTTTAAGGGGGTTTTGAGAGGTTGAAACCCCTTAATATTGACCAAAAACACAAAAACAACCCCATAATTTATGTCTTTAAATGTTTTTGGGACGTTTTTAAAGTTGTTTTTTTTTTTTTATATATACCTCTTAAAAAACCCTTAAAACACACATAGCATTAAAATAGCATATTATGATCTGTTCATTTATCTGTTAATTGTGCACACTTCTGGTGGAGACAGGACGTTAAGAGACAAAAAATGGGGTCAGAGTGTTTCCTTGTTTCCAAAGTCATCACAACGTGTCAGTTAATGTATTATACTGTTTGTTTTAAGCCATTCAGAATGAGTAAAATAATGCTTTAATTTGGATTTAGATTTGAAGTTAAGTGCTGTAAGAAGCTTTGTGGTTTATTCTGAAGTCAGACACGTTGTCAGCTGCTGAGTCCGTCTAATGCATTTCTTTCTGACCTGATATTCACTCTAAACCAAATCTATCTGGACCGACTCCGTAATGAGATGCATTAGAGTTGTGTGGCACAGAAATCCAATACTCCCAGCCTTCCTCCCTCCACCAATCCACCATCAACTAGGCCACAAACTGGGCTAAATTTAGTGGAGTCTTTTGTCTCCGGCTGCTCTGAAATCTTTTTTACTTCTGAGACTTGTCAACATGCTGAAAATTGATGTCTTGTCAGATGATGTTCGCGCTGTTTTAAACGTGATTCCATCGATTTCTGTCTGTCTGTTATCTGTAGCTCGTGTGCCCTTCCTGTTGCACCGCTTGTCACTTATTTCAATATGGCTGTTTCATGGCTAGATGATAAAGCCATTATCTAGCCTATTCAAGAACTGTCACACGCCCGTCGCCGAGCGGGTAACAATTAATTTTCTCCGGTGACAAAGCCTCAGCGGCTCCCTGAATTGAGATTACATTTCTTTGTCAATTTTTATTTGAAAATGTATATTTCACTACTGGTGTGTGTGTGTGTGTGTGTGTGTGTGTGTGTGTGTGTGTGTGTGTGTGTGTGTGGTTCAGTTAGCACACGTCGCTGAGCTCACAATGCATTTGATTCCCCTCAGTGGGGCCTCAGAGCTGTCAGCCGCAGAGTCAGTGGGATGCTCTGGATTGTGACAAACTGCAGCAGATGACAGTTGAAAGATGACGGGGAGTGATTGTGCCGCACCGCCAGCAGACGGGAATTTACCATTAATATGAGTACTGCATCACGTTTCACACACATTCAAATTTGTGTATGTGACTATGTTGCCCTGCAAAGCTGGAACACAGTCACTGACTGTGTTTAGTTAAGACCTGACTTGAGAGATCTTGGTCATGTGTGCTAGGTTAGAGATACTCAGAGGGCAAAGGCCATCCTGGCAGACGCTCAACACCCTCTTCATGGAGGGTAAAATTGAACAGATATGCGACATCTTTTGTTCCATCAGCAGTTGCCTTTTTAATCAAGTTGTGCCATATCAAGTGCAGTATCTGCATTATTAGCTATATTATGTTCTATGGCAGTGATTTTTCAGGGGTAAAATAAACAGCCTGAGGCCCTGATCACACAGAAAGCGTTTTAGCAGCTGGAGGCACCTTTTTGTAATTGTTTTTAATGAGAATGAAGCTGCTCGCAGTTTTTGCATTGTGACACGCTGAGTTTCTGTACTCTAAGCACCTTCCGTTTTTGCCGTAGCGCTCTGAATTCCTCCAGTTAAAAAGACTTCAACTCAAAGGGGAATAACACCACCAAGTCATCTCGTTTTTTTTCATCAACTTTCTCCCCATTGTCCAATCAGATGATTTGAGAGGCGGGCCTTCTGCTGTCGTCATGAAAACAAGTTTACAAGTCGGTCAACAATGGAGGAGAAACTGGTGGTAGCAGTTACTGGATACCCAGAGCTATACGGCCTGATGATAGACAGCAGGTTGTCAAACTGCCCCTGAGTCATCCTAAAATCTGCCTGTAAACGTCCATGATGGAGGAGAAGCTCCTGGACCAACTGGTGGTACTCCCCATGATCCAGCCTCTTTTTTAGGGTCTCATGTACCCACACAGATCTCTGTTTATCTGCTGACAGCCTCTCACCCTCAACCAGAGCTGATACTGATTACTGTGAAATAACTAAAATAAATAAATTAAAGGTAGATTGATTACACAGGAAAGTTAGAATAAGGAGGTGATAGCAACAATAAAAAGGCGCAGCAAGCTTTTTTTTCACTAGTGGCATTCAATTTAAGATAAAAGCAGTGCTGCGCGCCTCATTTTACAATCTACAAAACGCTGTCTGTGTGATCAGGGCCTAAAACTACATAAAATCAATGCATGGCAACCGCTTCATCTGTTGTGCAGTTTGTTGAAAACTGAAACCCTTTTTTCTCAAGTTCACTGCCTCTGCAGGAACACTCTCTTTCTTTGTAGGGCAGAGTGGTTTTCTGCTGATTATAGTTTATGGAAATGTGGGTATAATAAAAATAAAATACCATTAGCGATAATGGGATTATCTCTCAGGCGGTGTGATTTAAGCTGACTATGATTCAAGTTTATGATTTATGTACAAAACAAATGGTTAACAATAGATGAATACCTCCACTGTCTCATATTTCCAGGCCCTCTGAGTCCGCACGTCGACAAAAGCTGGTGGGGAGAAAACACTTTTCGTTATGAAATATGCATGATGTATTCAGCACAAAATATGTCACCACTATCTTACTCCGAACTGCTTTCCATGATCTGTCTTTTATGAAAAATGCATGTGTTGTTGTGCCTGAGAAACTTCGGCGCAGCCAAACTTCAGTTTGATTTGGGAGAAATCAAAGCGGTGAGGAATAATTCATCTTCATTGAGATGCGTTCGGTTTCCAAAAAACGTACCCAACATTGAATGAAGTGATCGAGTGGAGGATTCCTCTCCCACATCTTCAAGCTCAGCACGAGGATACACAAAGCTGAGCCACAAGCAACGATAAATCAAAAGTCTGCAGCACTGATCCTGAAAATACACTAATAAATCAATAATTACAGCACATAGCTGAGGGATAAAAAGTTTGCAAAAGAGCTTCATAAAGTAAAAACACATACTTTATGGCATGATTGATAGATCCAACTTCAGACAGAGATGCATCTGAATGCTGCGTCTTTCCTTGAAGTGTAGATTTATAGCGTTAGAGCTGCTGAAGGCCTCGTCCTCCACCTCTCAGACTACTATTAATCACCTACACCTGGATTAGAGATGCCTGAATTGCTATAATTAATAACCATAAACCTCTGGGAATTTTAAGCAGCCAGTCACATTTGTTTCTGGGGAGACTTTTGGACACTGATGGACAACCACGCCTTTAAGACCCTGAGCTACTCCTGATAAATGATCAATGCTTTCCCTCTTTCTTTGGCTGTTTATTGTGCAGAACTTTGGTCCAACTTGGACCACACATATCTGATAAAGCAGGTAAAGATCTGAGACACGCTCCCGCTGGTGTTCAGTGGATGTATTTGCAGTTGTAAACCTGTGAGTGGTGCTGCCAGCCACTGCACATGCATGAGTGTGTGAGTGTGTGTGTGTTTATACAGCTTCTCCTTCAGTGATCACAGGACAGCGTCTGCAAAACAGAATAGTATGACAATTAAGACAATGGACCAGACAGAATGAGGCCCTCAGTGTATTCATTTATACTGCCCCCTCCCCACCATACACACACACACACACACACACACACACACACACACACACACACACACGCACACACACACACACTGTCCTCCAACCCACAATCCTTTTCATTCCCTCATCTATTTAACTACCTACAGTACATTTTTCTTACTAAAATTAAAGCCATTTATTGCTTGTGACCTTATATTTTCTCACAATAATCTTCTTTCAAAATATAAAAAATAACATAAATGTATATAGAATAAAATAGAGGAGAATTTTTAGGTTTGAGCTGATGTACCCGATTAAAGCAGTGGAAATTAAACAGAGAAAAGGGGATAAATATATATTTTAGAATACTTTGGTGGCTTGTAAGAGAACCCTTCCTAAGAGGTGGATGAAAAAAGAAATGTGTAGTGTTTACGATTGGATGAAATTGATTATTTACATCATTAACACATAAATGTGAATCATTGTCTTCCATTGTCTCCGTATGTACGTATTTATTTCCTTATTTTTTCATGCTTGAAAGGTGTTAATGTTCACTAGGGTTGAGTATCAAACTGGGTACATGAAAGGGTACCGACCGAATTACGTAGGTACTACTGAGTAACGATTCATTGTAAATCCATCGGTGCCAAATGCCAATACCTCAAAGCACAGCTGGGTCAGAACGCTGTGTTTACGGAAGAGGGGGATATGCTATGAAGCGTCCGAAGCCTGGAGCTTCTAGGCTGGCAACAGAGCTCTGCAGAACTGCTGGGTTCAACTTAGACAGGAGACAGAAACGCCCTGAAGCCGGCTGTGAAGCTCTGCGGCTGCTCCATTGGTTTCCTAGCAAGCTAAAACCACGCTACAGCGCCAATGTGATGCAATCGTTTCGGCTTCTGGTCTATATTACTTTAGTCTCATATCACTAGTGATCACATCTAGTTACACAAGCAGACAGATGGAGACAGAAGGTGCAGAGTTGCTTTGTAGTCAACTACGTCACCCGTCCAGCTCATTAAAAACTTGTTATTACTGAAAAAGTACAGTACCAAAAAAAGGTACTGGTACAAAATTACAGGTACCTGAACCAGTACTAGTATCAGTTCAAATATAAACAGTACCCAACCGAACATCCATATGGTGTTGCTAACAGGAGAGAATTTCAAAAGGGTCTGTCTGTCTCTGCCAATCGATTTTCTTGACAGCCATCCAGCCAATCTACTTCACACTTAGCAAGTGTATTACTGAGGACCAGAGGAAGTGCAGTGTCGAGTGTGATGCTGTTGATGAGCGGTTCTCAGGAAAGATGCAAGCAGCACTATCAGCAGTGAAGCAATCACTTAGATTAAACCACGCCTACTTCAAAGACAAAAGCCTTGATGGCTGTGTACCCATGGAAACCACACTCACACGGTTTGGAAAATAGCGATAAGGAGCACTCGTTTTGAGGAATTTACTTTTTATCAGACAACAAATGAGACAAGAATTAGATAGCTAGTGCAGCCTCAGTGCCGGGTCTAACCTGTGTAACAGCAGCAACAGAAATGTTACCGATCCGGTGGGGAGTCGGAGCGATCTGGATTCAGAAGCCTGGCGCTGGCTGAATTTGAGTTGCTACAGCCTGATTTCCTCTGTTTTCCTAGCTACTGTAGCTGTCAGATTTAGTGGGACCCGCATGAATCTGTTTTTCATGGCAAAGCAGCCGTCCAGGCTTTTGTTATATGGTTGGAATAAAACAATAGACATGAACAGACACGTTTTGAATGGGCAATGCACTAGTTATAGAAAATCTGCAATTTCACCTGAAAAATGCGTTGAAGGACAATATGTGTTGTTTTCAGTTATTGTTACTCTGTGCATATACATTATTAAGGGCTCAATTACATGTAAAGTTTGAAAAGGTCTGTACTCTGCTAGCTATGTTGTGTTCACACCAGGGACGAATAAAACAATTGGCGTGAGTGAATCACATCTAAAGTCAATGTAAAGACGCGATTAAACACAGATTCCCACCAGGCAGCGCGATGGATGCTACGTGAATGACGTGAAATACACAAATTTTGCAGCGTGAATGAAGCGAGTAGCGCAATTTTGCATCTTACACTTATTTGTGAGAGCTGAGAAATCTGAACTTCGACCAACTTATGCCGCGATATTCGATCAGCATTCAGATCCTCTGGGGACGTATGATGCCAAGGATGTATAGACGGAAGGTTGTTCATCAATTCAGTGATTTTACGCATGTATGACGAAAGTTATTCGTGCATTTGAGGCAAGTTAACACAAAAATATTTAAGCATTCAAACTCGTCTGAGTAACGGGACGTGAAAATTCACATTATACGCTTATTCGCGAGAGTTGACAAATTCAAACTTTGACTAATTCGTGCGATAGCCAGTCAGCATTGAAATCCCTTGGAGACCCATGATGCTGAGGACGCACCGGCGAACACAAAACATTCTAGCGTTTAAACACACGAGTAACAGGATGTGAAAATTTACATTATGCGCTTATTCTTGAGAGTTGACAAATAAGAACTTTGACTAATTCGTGCGATAGCCAGTCAGCATTGAGATCCCTTGGGCACCTATGATGCCAAAGATGTACCGGCAAACACAAATCTAGCATTCTAGTATTCAAACTTGCGCGAGTAACAGGACGTGAAAATTGGCATCATGTTTGGTGTGAACACCACATTTGAGTATGGTCCTAATATTTAGTCTTAGTTCAAGTTAAGATAATTTATGTTTGCATTTTATTTTGTCATCTACCTCTTCATGTTTTGATCTTATCTGTAAAATGTTCCTTGACAACATATTTAATTTGTTTCAGCCAAAATATCTGATCTTGCAGCACAATATCCGCTCATAGGGACTAAAGCATTATTAAACTTTATATGGGATGTTTAGGTACTCATAGCACTCGGTAAAGGTTTGAAAATATTGTGGAAAATGCAGCAAAAAGCTTTTGAAGCAGGTTCCAGCTTTGTGTTGTTTTGCTTCTGGCCTGTAAATATATGCATGTGGTGGCTCACAGCCTTCCTCCTGAGACATTCATTTGGTCTACTGGCAGCTCTGGCAGCAATCACAGGAATGACCCGACCTAATGTAGCGAGGAGATCAGTAGACCACGGTGAAAATCATCCCGCACACACACCTCCCTCCCTCCCTCACACACACGGAGGCAGGAACATCTGCGACAAACTAAACAAAGGACCAGAGAGCTGAACTGGATCATCAGCACACTGAGCCAATACCCGCATGTTTGCTCACAGCCGAGCAGCTAAATATTCGCTGTACTCCAGTCCTGTTGTTTTGTCTTCCTCGGTGTGGTATATGGGGCCTGTTCGTACATTCACCCCTCAGAAGCAGCTTTGATTTGATGGTAGGTGACTGATGCTGTGAAAAGAGCCCGGGGCAGTGTTCTTGTAAGCATTAAAATGTGTGTTTCATCATGACAGCACTCTCCCAGATGAATATTTCAGGCAGAAGGTGGGAAGGCAGCAGGATCTGGTGTTGGGAGGGAAAGTGTGGGTTAAAATGCTGCTCTGTATGGTGGCCCAGAGAGCTCAATGCACTGCAGCTAAAAACACCTGCAAATAAACAAAACAGACATACAGTATAATGACATGCACTGCTCAGAGACTTAGCATGGGAGCTAACGCTAGCTAATTCATTGAGCTCATACTACACAACCTTCTGAGTTTGCAGATCGCCGAGCTGTTCACACTGCACATCTTGCTGACTTGAAGTTGTCGTGGTTTTGACACTACATGACAGACCAGCGTCAAGGGGTCACGCACTTCAAGCTCTTTCACCAGGAGGAATCCCTGATGAGTATGTTTGGCTCTTTTGCTATTTAAGTCAAAAGAAAAAAGTCTTTATGGGCTGCAGGACATCACATGACGGACCCAACAGTTGTAATTCCACTGTTTGGCCACTACAAGAATTGGATTCAAACCCGGCACACTTCCTGGGGACCTGATTTCTGTTCGTCTTTACTGTTTATAGCCTGTTTTCTCTAGGTGTAAAAACAGCTTTGGCCCGTGTAGCAAATGTAGCATAGACAGAAAAGTTCCTACAGGTTTCCCCTGGCCTAGCCTGCCGAAAGGGTCCAGATATTTAGCCTGCTAGATATCGTAGCTCACGAGTGCCGATTTACGAGCACCAAGCCAACGCTGGTTTGCTTCTGATCTGGGATTTTAGTCGAGGAGGTCCAAAACCTGTCTGCGAGTATAAAATCAGGGCTAAAGTCATGTGGTGTAAAGTAAGCATTAGCTGTTCTTTATATTTGATTTGCGTTATTGTATTTGGTTGTTTTTTCTGGAGCGATAAATTGTCTTTAACAAACAGAAAGTACCACCCAATATTTACATTTATTGTGAGGCGGCAACCCCTGGTGAATGTAGTAATCACTACGGGCACAAAGGAAGCAGTCAGGTGACGTAGCATAAAGAGCGACAAAGTTTGTTTAGGTTTGGAGGAAGGGAAGGTGATTGGGTCAAACAAGAACCAGACTTAAATCCAGGGGACCGATGTTTGTGTCTTGTGTGAAACCACTGGCAACATTGAGTTATTTTAACAAGGGAGCGTGTATGTCACATTACATATGTCGCGTGATTTCACATGAGGTATGTGACGTGTGTCACGTGGTACATCACTATAGTAGCAAGCCTACTTATTTTAAGACAGATTATGATCTTTTTATTCCTCCGTACCAGCAATAGCCGAAACCGGAGGCATTAAGTTTTTGGGTCCGCCATACGTCCATCTGTCCCATCCTTGTGAACATGATATCTCAAGAACACCTCAAGGGATTTCTTCACATTTGGCACAAGTCCACACTCAACAATGAACTGATCAGTTTTTGGTGGTCAAGAAAGGTCAAGGTCACTGCGACCTTGTTTCTCTCATTCTCATGAATGTGATATCTCAAGAATGCCTTAAGAGAATTTCTTCTTATTTGGCACACACATTCACTTTGACTCAAGGATGAACTGTTTAGATTTCTTGGTGAAAGGTCACAGTTGCTGTGACCTTGCATCCATCTCTTTCTTGTGAACCTGGCATCTCAGGAATGCCTTGAGAGAATTTCTTCAAATTTGGCACAAACATTCACTTGGACTCAACAATAAATCGATTAGATTTTGGTGGTCATGGGGTCTAAGGTCAAGACCATGTGACCTCATCTATCTTATTCTTGTGAACATGATATCTCAAGAACGTCTTGAGGAGATTTGTTGAAATCTAGCAGAAATGTCCACTTAGACTCAGACATCAACTGATTGCATTTTGGTGGTCAAAGGTCACACCTATGTGACCTCACCGTCTCATTCTCGTGAACGTGATATCTCAAGAATACGTTTTCTTCAAATTTGGCTCAAACATTCACTTGGTCTCAACAATGACTGAATGGATTTCAGTTGCTAAAGGTCAAAGTCAGTTTGACCTTGCGTCTGTCTCATTCTCGTGAACACAATATCACAAGAACACCTGAAAGGAATTTCTTTAAATTTGACACAAATGTCCACTTGGACTGAAGAATAAACTGATCAGAATATTATGGTTAGAGGTCGGAGGTCAAGGTCAGTGTGACCTCACTAAATATGTTTTTGGCCATAACTCAAGAATTCATACGCTAATTATCACAAAACTTGACACAAATGTCTAACAGGATAAAATAATGAAGTGATGACATTTTATATCCAAAATGTCAAAGGTCAACTTCACTATGACATCATTATGTTCTGCATAATACACTTTTTCTGTCCATTTCTCAGCGTCATATCTCAGGAACAGAAGGGGAGACATTTGGTCAGATACTGAATTGGTGACTCTAATCTTGAAACTGTGCTGATTGTATAGATCTTCTGTGTGTGAAGAATCCATGTTTTCACTGACATGGATGGAGACTGTCAGAGAATCTTAGCTGTCATGTACGAGCTATTCTCTCATCCTCGGGTAGGTGCGCTAATTTAGGAAAGACTCCTATGGGTTGTATTCAGAGGTAGAAACGAACTTACGTAGTATGTTGTACGAGTTGTTGGACTTGTTGGTTTTCTGTATTTGAGTGTTTCCTATATTTTTGCTGTAATTGCACCATGTTTTTGTAGTTACTGTTTTTTGTGGTGCGGGTTCATGTAATATTGAAACACAATCACATGATATAAAACCAGTAATAATTGTGATAAATCTATCATTACCACTGCTGAAGAGATATATAAAAGTAATGACTGTGTGAGGCATTGTTGTTATTTCACCCTAAAGTATGACCTTTTGTGAAGCTTTACAATATTGAATTAGAGGATCAAGAGTTCTTTACACAATTCATATCCATTGACATTTTGTGGGCTCACGGGTTGCACATTGTGCCCCCGTGGAGAAAGCAATCGATGGCCTCAGCATTTCTCTGTGGACCGAGGGTATTCTGCCGAACACGGTGTGTGTTTGCCACACATGGCAGGATCCTGTTGCTGTGCAGCCCCTGGGAGAGCTGTGCACACAACTCTGTAGATTCACACAAGGTGAAAAGGTGGCCAAGATGCTGCTTACTCATCTATTCTGCTCACGTTTGGACCAAGGAGGCAGACAGACACGGAGGGAAGGGAGGGGGGGGTAGCTCCTTCACAGCTGAACCCCCAAATGTCATGGAGGGGGCGGCACATTATTGCCATGGAAACCCAGCCTCAGTAATATTTGATTGTGATCAGCAGTGAGACTCTGATGAGATCCCTCTCACCTGCTTGCTGCTCTCCAGGTGACTGGATTTTCAGTCAGGGAACAGATTGTAGTCATTCAGCTCTTGTGGGATTAGTTTTAACTCTGGTGATAATTGGACTGGGGAAAAGAGGACTCCATCTCCATGTTTTCTCCTTCCCCTTTTTCCATATGGAGTCCTTCTTGGTGTGTAAGTCTGTCCCAAAGCATCTCTCCATGCTGAACCACCAGCTCGCAGCACATAGAAATACTGTGCAATCAGAGCACAAATGTTCTACTAAATTACATCTTTTCCAATAGGCTGAAATTCACAAAACAACACACCTGAGTCACCAACACCACCAAGATTACTGTATCTAATACTGCACCGGCCCAACTGCCTGCAATATGAACCCTTCTGTCTAGACACCCATTACCCGCCTGCACCTAAAACAGTGGAATCAATACCATCGCAGGGAGTCATAATGGCCCAATTACTGTTTGTAGGTTTGTCAATGCCACGTCTCTAAGGACGCCTGCAAAAGGCCACACCAAAACACTATGTGCAGGAGTAATGCCATACATTTGTAATAATGTGTGTGTGTTGGATTGTATATTCTGGGCTGCACCGCTGTGACATTTAAGAGAAACAGGTGACCGAGCCGCTGTGTGTTCAGACTTGTGTTTATGTTGTGGTTCGAAACAACAGCATGAACTGCTCAGTTTGGTGCACTTAAATATGTGATTATAAAAGATTACGTTTTTATTTATCTTTATGGCCAATAAATTATAAGATTTTTTTTAAAGGGATAGTTAACCCCAAAATAAAAAAAGGCATATTTCTCCTCTTACCTGTAGTGCTGTTTATCAGTCTAGATTGTTGAGTGTTGGAGATGTGGGTTGTAGAGATGTCTGCCTTCACTCCAGTATATTGAAACTAGATGTCACTGAAAATTCATTTTAAAAACTCAACATCAATGTCTCTTTCCAGAAATCATGACCCGGTTACTCAAGATAATCCACAGACCTTGGTGTGAGCAGTTTCATGTAGGAACTATTTTCTTTCTACTGAACTACACCCACCAACCATATTACCACGCAGAAGAAAGCGTGCATACTCATCAACGAGAGGCTCGTGCTTGTGAACTCAGTGATGCTAGGTGAGCTAGCAGTAGAGGCACTGAGTATAATATGGTTGTCAGGTGTAGAAAGAAATTAGTTCCTACATGAAACTGCTCACACAGCTCGTTCTCACATCCGACTCATCAAATACCGCCGCTTTGTCAGTGGATGTAGGCGTCAGACATCAACGCACAGAGGCACCCTTTGTTGTGGTATGATATGCACCAGGCAGCAGCAGTTTCAGACGCCAATGCGACTAAGGTCCAGTCATAACACTTTTTTAAAAATTGCATTTATTGCGTGCTGCTTTTTTTGTCTCTTCGACCACCTTAGTCAAGCTGTTGCAGCGGCTCTCTGCTTCCTGCTGCTGACAAACAGATGCACCATTCGTGGCAGTAAGATACGCATCACACAGTCGTAGTTTCAGGTACTGCCAGTAACTACCATAGTATAAATAGCAAAAAAGTCTGCATAGGGAGGGCAGGAGTGGAGGTGGATGGGTCAAACAAACTCTGGACTTTGACCAGGGAGCCTGGCGTTCGTTTCCTGTGTGAAACCAAAAGTCAGTGGATTTATTTTGATAATAACATAGTATGTGTAGCGTGTTACGCTAGTGATGTGATATTCCATTGGTAACAACTGTACTTAGGCCAAACCATGTTTTGTTTCCTAAACCTAACCAGGGACTTTTGTTGCCTAAACCCAAAAAAAGAAGTGTTTTACCTACAGTGTAAGTTTATATAGAAAAGGACTGTATGCAGCTTACAAACCGAAACTGTACATTTCCTGTTAAGAGAGACGTTTATTTTGAAAAGACACAATGCAGGTAATGAACGTAAATTGGCACGTCGTCTCTGAACAACTGACACAGGAGGGTACCTAGCACATTATATTTTGTCGTGTAGGTTTACTGACAAAGTGGTGGTATTTGCTATTTGGGATGAGAACGTGTTGGCTCACAACAAGATAATGCAGACTTTTTCACTCTTTATACTACGCTAGTTATTAAAGGTGTCTGAAACTGCCGCTGGCCGGTGCATATCTTACCGCCACGAAGGGTGTGTCTGTGCTTCAATGTCTGACGCCTAGATCCACAGACAAAGCAGAGGTATTTGACGAGTTGGGAGTGAGAGCAGGCTGTGTGGGCAATATTTTGCAGGAACTATTTTCTTCACAGAAGGAAGCATGCATCTACTACTAGCTCACCTAGCACCACCAAGCTAGCTAACGTTGCAGCTTAGTGGAGGAGGATGCCATTAATGTTTACATCTCGCTCTGTCACAAGCACGAGCCTCTCGTCTATGAGTAAACGCACGCTTCCTTCTGCACGCTGATACAGTTGGCAAGTGCAGTTCGATTGAAAGAAAATAGTTCCTACATGAAACTGGTCACAAGGTCTGTGGATTATCTTGAGTAACCAGGTCATGATTTTTGCAAAGAGACAATGCTGTTGAGTTTTTCAAATGTATTTTTTTTTTTTAACACTTTGAGCACCACAAGCTGAGTGCCATCTAGTTCCATTATACTGGAGAGAAGGCAGACATCTTTACAGCCGATATCTCCAACACTCTGCAACTCACACCAAAACGATCTACACTGATAAATAGTTCTACAGTAAAGAGGAAAATGTACTTTTGATTTTGGGGTGAACTGTCTCTTTAAAATCTTTATTAGCCTCAAATTTTCAGTATCTTTATGTCAAAGCGCCTCAGCTTGAGTCGACTTGATTTATTGATTTGCTAAGCTCATGCTGAATAAGCAGCTATGACACACACACACTACTGATGCCCATACCTTGTTACACAGCGACTTCTCCGGAGGTCATATACTCACTCTAATAATGTATGAATGAGTCTGATTTGATTTTATACAGTGCTGTTAATAAACGTGTGTCTCTGTGTGTTTCTGCTTTCTTTGTATTAGCACTTTCCTGCCCTCCATCCCTCATCAGGACCTTTGTCTCCTTCACCTCCTCCTCCTCCTCCTCCTCCTCCTCCTCCACCTGCCCATGAAGAATGGCTTCGTGTGAACTACATAAATCAACGGCCACTGAACAGGTACACACCTCCGAATGAGACATACATCAACTAAAGGTAAAGTGGTGTGTAAAGGGACTGAAAAAACAGGTTCACACTCGGGCAGTGGTGGAAAGTAACTAAGTAGATCTACTTAGAGGTTCTGTACACTACATTTAGAGCATTAATATAGCAGCAAACAAGGAGTTGATAAGATATAGTGGAGTAATGGGATCCTGGGCTGAGAATTAAGTCAAGCTTCTTCTTTGTGTGTTGTAATCCGAGCTTCTCTGTTCTTAGTTGTGGCAAGCTTGTCTGGCCACATGTGCATGTTCTTGCAGAGCTCCTTTAAGAGTTGTTTTGAGGTGCTTGTACATTCCAATGGTGACTGAAATTTACGAACTCCAAAGTTTCTGGCACTTGGAATGAGTATATCCGAACACACCCCTTATTTCAGAGGGCAGTATTGTACTTTTACTCCACCACATTTATTAGACGGCTGTAGGGACATTTTTCAGTTAAAAATTTAAAATCAAAATACATTTGATGAACTCATCAAATTCATTTAAACCAGTGATTTGGTTTGTGACTCCTTACAAAAAGCAGTGGTGGAAGAAGTATTCAGATCCTTTACTTAAAGTGCAAATACCACACTGTGAAAATACTCGTGTAGAAACATGGCGATCTCTATAAACAAGCACTTGCTCCATATGTAGATATAAACAGCTCATTCTAAGGTAAGAATTATTGATATTGATTATACACTAAGAAAACATACTTATTATATTCCATTTCTGCCAGTATATCCCCCGAAATGTACACACTGGATCTTTAAGTAAAGGATCTGAATATTTCCTCCACCCCTGCCTTCAGGTATCTCACCTGTATGTGAGTGACAGCAAAGGTTGTGCTGGTGTAAAAGATCCGACATGAGTCGCCCTCCCACCCCGCCGGCCTCTCTCTGGAGGTCTGCGTCACACTGAGGAAAAGGGAATTGAAGAGGCAGGCTATAAGAGGCTTCTTTTTGGGACCATTAGTCAAAGGCGGGGACACTATCAAGGCTTTGATTACAATGGTGCGGAGTATTCCCTCGGGGCTTCTCTCTTCTTCATTCATATTCTGCTCTTTAAACATCCCATTCATCAATTACCACCACTGCAGCACCACATGGGCGCCATTGTTCATTTAGACTCACACACCGGGTGCACACACATTATGCAGAGTGTGCACAAACACCCCCAAACATATAAAGTCCATTATCATATACATGCACAGATGCACACAAATGACAAATTTAATGATGTAGCTGCTTGGTGTCTTCACACAAAGACAGTGCTGTAGACCTGGAGGAGGGTGCAGGATTCTTCTCTCTGTGGTCACTGTGACTGGATACTGTTTGAAATGTAGTATCAGTACTCCAGTACCAAGTAGTATTGAAACGACTGCAGTCAAACAATACCTGCATTCAATCCTTTTTGCACCAGCAGTCTGATTCCAGGCCATCCTGATCAGCAAACTTTCTGTTGCTGCCGTCTCTGAAGCCATTCTCCCACCCACAAGTCTGCCCGGTTAGCACAAGCTTAGTCTCTATACAGACTCTACATTCAGTGAATGCAGAGTCTGTAGGCAAACCCCGGAGATCTTGCCTCCGGAAGAAGAGCGGAAGAGCCCTGGTTTCTGGTTGTAGGCTGTTTGTAGCCCGCGTGAATCACATTTGAGCCAGCTGCAGTTGTTGCCAGGTTAAACGCTCCGTGCGGTGAACTAACGAGGCGGAACATAATTGGCGTCACTGCAAACTCTGAATCCATCGCAATGGTTCAGCATATTTACTTATATATAAACAGAAGTCGGAAACGGAAATTCGCCTCCTCCGCCCAAATTAAACCGGAATGCCAAAAAATCGGGGGTCTGCCCCCAGAGGCTGTATCGCCGTCTGCCGGAAGTCAGACGCCGAAAACAGCAGATGGGTTCCGAGAATGGCACAAGCTAACATAGCAGCAGCACTAACACCCAACACTGAGCTGGTAAATGGTCCAACAAACTCACATGACACCAAAACAGCTCAACTCTGTCATTAGATAACCCTTAAGCAGTCCCTCCAGTCCATCGCAACCATTAATGCAAATTCTGCGCTACCTTGCAATTTGTCCAATTACAGCAACTTTACTGCTAATGTGATGATTTTAAACGATTTTAAATCTCATTTCATTGTTGAGCTGCATGTAGTGTGTTGATTCATTCAGCCCCCCTTTACCCCACTATCTCTCTGTTTATCATGTGACTACTAGTGGACCTATCACAGTCACACACACAGTGACAGGAACAAATGTTAGCATAGCACGGCTAATGTTACTCAACGTTTATTGATGGGTTTAACAAAAGAATCAAGCCATTTCAGTGTCAGTATGAGATTGCTGGGACTGTTTAACGGCTCGGTGTTGAATGTTAGCGGCTGCAGTTGTGCTAACTTGGCAAAGAGAGTAGGATGAGAGCGGTTCCTGGAGATGGTCCTTCAACGCAACGTCGAACAGCAGCAACAGCTGATCCTTGGCATTCAGCTATTGATGATTATACATTTTATTTATAGAGCGCTTTCATGGTACTCAAAGGCACTTTACATTAGTTAGCGCCACCATGAGGTTGACATTTTTTGGTTCTGAGTTAAATTTCTCATCAGCTATTGGACGGCTTCAGAGCTGGCCTTCCCAAAGACATCTGCCCCCTCTGAGTCAGGAGGCTTCAGGGTTCATTTGTCAGTTTACAGATCACTAGCTCCTCTAAAACACTCAGAGGACCACAACCCCAAATCTGGTGCTGCAAAACACAAGACTGGGGTGTGGGGGTTGAGAGGAACTGGAGGAAGTGGTGGTGTGTGCACTGTGAAGCGAAGAATGAGGACATAGTTCCCCAAAAACCCAGCTCTGTTAGAGAAGTGTGTAGTTCTGCATGTGTGAAGGAGTCAGCGAGGCTGGATCAGGGATCAGTCTCACACTGTGGGTCAAAATTGAGACATTATCATCTCATTATCAAGAGATAAGCATCATGTCACTGCTATTATTATTTTTTTGTCTTACTTCTGGTTCAGGGATAATCATGTACTACAGTTCCCAAAATACATTGAAAGTATGCTGAATTAGCTGTTAGCACTTCCTGTCTGAGGTGTAACCACAAATGTACAGGCGACTATCACTGGATTACTTTGATGCTGAGGAAAACTTAAAACCATGATGACTCTCAGGCAAGTTGTGGAGTGTCGTGACTGAGATATGACTCAGAGAATTAGTGTGTATGTTAACGCAAAATGCGACAATCAGGCGCCAACAGTTTTAAAGTACCTGAAGCAGGATTTACTTCTACATCGAATCAATGCCATACCTACGCAGCGATGTAGGCCTCCTGTCTGTCTCTGTGAGCTGACACCATTTCCCTCAGTGGAAACAAAGCTTTGATTTACTTTAAACAATAAATTATGAAGACAATAAAGCCTCCACAAAAATAGAATTTTAAGTCCTGTGTGTGATTTATCCTGGCTTCATATGAGCAGAGGAAATCTCTGCTAGCTGCTAGGCTAATTTATACAATGTAAAATGCCATAGGCTTGTGCTAATAATGTTAGCATGTTGTATTTGTTTGGAACACGTGTTTAGTATAAGACAGTTGTTTTGTCAGTGAACCTTGTGAGCTGTAATGGAGCTGAATTTTGTAACGTTACCTTTGTTAAATGTTGCTGTTGTCCCTGGCTTCATATGAGAAGAGGAAAAGTAAGTTAGCTGCTAGGCTAATTTATACAATGTAAAATGCCATAGGCTTGTGCTAAAAACATTAGCATGTTAGGTTTTGTCACAGCCGCTGCTGCTGCAACTGCTAAATGTGTAGGTAAGCGACCGAATCACCAGGCCAAACTACAATATCTAACTTCCTGTTTTTATTAAAGCACCTGCATGCACCTGTGTGTTTCCCATCACACAGTATCATTACCTCACCTCGCACCCTCTGCAACCCCCTCCAAGCCTCCCACACCCCCACCCCTGGAGAGGGGCGCCTCACGGTTTAAAATCCTCAGGGCTAGATGGATAGAAGGAGAGACACAAACAAAGGGTAGTAGACAAGAGAAAATCCTGAGTGCTGTGTGCAGTGTGGGTCCACATGCAGAATAAAACATGCCTGAGTTGCTCGCAGCTTGAGAAGTAATTACAGTCATTTAGCTGGGCTGCATATAGACTGCATGTACACACACATACATACGCACACATATGGTGATATATATAGTTCACATGAATAATAAATAAACCAACACTAACATGACCACTGCATACCAATGAGTGGAAAGAAAAGGACAATTAAATACTACTGTGTGTGCTCTCTGTATCTGGTGTAGAGTGTGTTCTTAGAGCTTTTGTATTTAAAAGTTTAACCAGATTTACAGAGAATCCATGAAAGAAAATCACAAAAGAAATAAACAAATGAATGCTCCTTTCACTCCGCTGCATTAGGTGCATATGAGGAGTTGAGCGCATGACGACAAACAGCTGAGGGTCCTAACTCTCCTGAGGGGCACCATTATACCACAGCAGACCACACCACAGCCTCCTGCCTCTATCTACAACAGACTGCACCTCTTCCTCACCTGTCTGTCACAGCCTCCCCTCAACCTTTCATCTGCTCCGTCCTTCATCTTTTTTTTTCCCATGGTGCCTCATTGCTCTGTTTGTGTTTTTTCTCTGAGACATTCAGGTGAGTCGGACCCTCGTGAGTCTCAGCACTGCTCTTTGGAGGTTTGTCTGTGCAGCAGAGATAAGGTGTGAGGGTCAGGACTAATTTAGAGTAATAACACACAGGCCACCTTTGAAGGTCGGTGAGTGAGTGAGTGAGTGAGTGAGTGAGTGAGTGGGTATTTATGCATATATATGTTTATACTGTATATCAAGACTATAAAGCCACAGTTAGGACACAAATCATCATCAGCGTCTATTGTTTATGTCGTTATAGACGATGCAGAAACAAATAAACTGCTAAAATAAATAAATCACAAAAGACGCATATATTCATTTATTACTTTTTTTAAGGGACAATGCACATTGAAGTTATAATCCTTAATATTTTCATGAAATCAAGCCCCAGAGTATTTGGACGGCCGATTACGATTTTGGCCAATTCTGATTTCATTTTTTCCAAACCACTTTACAGCACACAAGATATTGCAGTATCTTCTATCTTTCCTTTATTAGAACATTTAACAGGAAAAAAACCCCATAAAATTCACACAGGCTTTACATCTACAAAATGCAGTGTTATGGACATTCTTATTCTAACAACGAGAAAAAAGGTGCACATTTGAACAGGCTGCCGCTCCCGTGAGAACGCACTCGTCAGTAAGCGCGCGGGTGTGGACACGTGCATCTTCGGCACGCGGACACTCACCTCGTCAGTTTCAAGCGGCACTGTGCGGCAGCGAGAGCTCTGCTCCCTAAAGTTTAACATGGACAATTAACAGCTTTCTCCTTCTCTCTCTTGATGTGTGTGCATGAATGATTAAGGTGAGAAGCCGCCCATGTTTACAGATTGTATATGCATATTTCTAAGAGTTGAGTGTAAAGCTATTTTTTCTTTTGTTTATTTCAGAACCACACACACACACACACACACACACACTACACTTGTGAACCTCCTGCATTGAAAATGAAAGTATCCTCTCGACCCTGACTCTCTGGCCGGGATCATTTACTCCATAGTTATCCTACCCACACCAGTGTGTCCCTGAGGTCCCCTTCCTCACATCGCTCAAGGCGTGAGCTGCACTTGTGGGTGTGTGCGCTGCTGATGTTACGCGATGTCAATCATGCGGTGCGGTAGGAATTTGACCGGTGTTTTAAATCGCCATATTTTAGACTGACCGGCCGGTCGCAGGTCACAGCCGATCACGTGAAAACTGGCCCGATTCCGAGCACTACCGATAAATCGGTGCAAGTCTATTGTGAATGTATCGGTCATAGGCCAAATGAAGTGTTATATATCGGCATATCGTATATCGGCAAAAATCAAATATCATGCAACCCTAATTATACTTTTATTTCTTTAATTTTTTGCCGTGTTTGTGTGAATAAATCAGAAGAAATATGAAATAAACATTGATTTATATGGATTCTGAATATGTAATATGTCTTACTGTAGATTTTTACCACAGTCACTGTGCTGCTCTCTGCTACTAACCAAGAAAAGAGAGGTAATCATCATCATGTTATAGCCGTGTTATATTTCTCTTTTACTAAAAAAAGACATTTTGTGTCATTTTTATGTCAGTTTTTCCCGTAGTATTGAAAATCATATTGAATACCATTGTTTTCATGGTATTGTCTCAAGTTAGAAATTCCAGTTTCGTGATAAAACTTTCTCACAGGCACCTGCCAAACTATTCTCGTATTTTGGGCTTCTAGCAGCTTTACACTGTAGTTAAGTTTAGTCATTTTCCAACTTATAAAACAGAAATATACCTGTAGATAGACAATACATAAACATCAAGTCAGTGGTTTTTTAGCAGGACCGAAAAAGGTGCAGGATGAAGCCTTAGCTTATTACACTTACCCTTTTAACATTCATTGCTTTTGTCAGCTCCCTTTAAATTGTACAGAGCAATAAGAAACTGACAGATAAGTATATATATACTTGATGATTTAGGACAGCGTAAAAGGTGCTAAACAAACACTTGTGTGTAGAGTCTGCAAGAAGTAGCCAAAATGAAGCTGGACTTCAGATGGTTTTAAAAAGCTTATCACATGCTGTGGTGGAAGAAGTAATCAGATACTTTACTTCAGTAAAAGTACTAATACCACAATGTAAAAATATGCTGCTACAAGTAAAAGTTCTGCATTTATAATCGTACTTTAAGTATATGAATATTTAGCAAAATGTACTTTAATTAATCAATGTAAAAGTTATTCATAGTTCAAATGTTCAGTGTTTTGCTATTGTAGCTGATGTTTTTGGATTAATATTCCTGCTGCATTAATATGTGTGTTGCTTTTTCCTGCTGTAGATGTTTAAGGTTGTGCTCATTTCATCTACAGCAATGCATCATGGTCTATAAGATCATCATATGTTTGTAGCATGGCCATGGGTGAGAGCAATGTTTCTCTTGTCAACACATAAAGAAACATTATTTAGTTTGTCACAAACATTCAACATTAACACATCTGGAGATGCATGTTTTTTACTGGCAAGGAGGAGGATATAAAACTGTAATCTATAAAGTAACTAAAGCTGTCAGACAAATGTACTGCAGTAAAAAGTACAGTATAGAGTAGCGGAAAATGGAGATATAAACATCCACCACATGTCTCTTTCACGTCACCGCTCCAGCCCTCAGGTTCACGTCGAGCGTCCGATGTTGAGAGTCTCTGAGAGGGTTTGAATCACTCATGAGGGAGAGTCTCATCTTTTTGTCTTCCTCCTGTCACCTTTGTCTCTGCCTCGGTCCTCCACGGCTCTGACAGGCTGACACCAAAGTCTTGTTTCATCCCGGCTCCTCGAGCTGCAGATGACACTTCAGTCAGGTAGAGACACATGCAGTGAGTGACACGTTACTGCTGATGAACAGAGAGAGACGGTTCATACATGATATCTCATCCTGAGGCAGAGATAGAAAGATCCGGCTGGGTCGTCATGAGAGCAAGAGAAATACTGTAAGCCTCAGAATTCTTAGATATATGCAGGTACTGTGCTTAAATACAGATTTGAGGTATAAATTAAAATAACAATTTATGTGACTTTGAACGTGGCATGGTTGTTGGTGCCAGACGGGCTGGTCTGAGTATTTACTGGGATTTTCAGCACAACCATCTCTAGGGTTTACAGAGGATGGTCCCAAAAAGAGAAAATATCCAGTGAGCCAAAATGCCTTGTTGATGCCAGAGGTCAGAGGAGAATGGCCAGACTGGTTCAAGATGATAGAAAGGCAACAGGAAGTCAAATAAGCACTGGTTCCAACCAAGGTGTGCAGAAGACCATCTCTGAAGCAACAACACCTTGTCCAACCTTGAAGCAGATGGGCTACAGCAGCAGAAGACCACACCAGGTGCCACTCCTGTCAGCTAACAACAGGAAACTGAGGCTACAATTCACACGGGTTTTCTCACCAAAACTGGACAATAGAAGATTGGAAAAACCACATTCAGATGGAAGCATGGATCCATCCTGCCTTGTATCAACGCTTCAGGCTGCTGCTGGTGGTGTAATGGTGTGGGGGAGATTTTCTTAGTACCAACTGAGCATGGTTTAAACACCACAGCCTACCTGAGTATTGTTGCTGAGCGTGTCCATCCCTTTATGACCACAGTGTACCCATCTTCTGATGGCTACTTCCAGCAGGATAACGCACCATGTCACAAAGCTCACATCATCTCAAACATGACAATGAGTTCACTGTACTCCAATGGCCTCCACAGTCACCAGATCTCAGTCCAATAGAGCACCTTTGGGATGTGCTGGAACGGGAGATTCTCATCATGGATGTGCAGCTGACAAATCTGCAGCAACTGTGTGATGTCATCATGTCAATATGGACCAAAATCTCTGAGGAATGTTTCCAGCACCTTGTTGAATCTGTGACACCAAGAATTAAAAAGGGGGTCCCACCTGGTACTAGCAAGGTGTACCTAATAAAGTGGCCGGTGAGTGTATCTTGGTTTTGAATTAGATGTGTTATAATAGCTCTACATGAGCTTCAGTATCTCACCGTAGTTTCCAGTTTAGCCTCCTGTCTGGTTTGTTCCACGGCCACACTGTGGGACTAGTTAGTGATTTGTTGAAAGAGCAGCAGCAAAGGTCAGACTGAACCACTGGCTGTAAATGGACTGGAATAATAATAAAAAGGTGAATTTTTCCATGCAGACAAACTAGACAGACTGGTTACACTCCATGCTGCTGTGCACTGAAGAGGAAAATCACCTTAACAGGTGATTACACAGTCAAACATGAACACCAATCTTTAAACACTAAGTTTGTGATACAGTCCAGTCCAGCATTAATTAACTGCTCCTCGTGCTTTAATACAGTATAAAGGTAATAGATACCCTCAGGTGAAATCCAACAAAGGCATGTGAATTAACTTTAATGTATTAATTTTTTCCTTATCGTAAATCTCACAGGGGGGATTACATTACATGGTTACATGGGGTGGCGAGGAATTATTGCAGGTCGAATGTTATCAAGAGGAGCAATTTTGATATTAAATTCAGGCTGCTTCTTTTCAGGTGCTAATGGCTTGGAGTGAAATGATCTCTTAATTCAAATGAAAGCTGGGTTTGCAGGCTTGTTAGGTAAGTGAATAAATGGCGACTATTAATTACCTGACAGAGATGATGTGGAAGACATCGCTCAGCCGTAGGGCCCAAAGGTATTAATTAGTATTTAATTATAAGCCCTGGTCATAAATATCAATAAAAGCTTTCACATGTTTCCCTTCTCTTTAATGCACAGTCTCTGCCCTAACATCAAGTGTTTTATTTTGTGCTTCAGATCATGACTAATAACCTCGGTTAGTACAGAGACATTATTTTCCATCCTAGCAGAAGTCATAGGGGGATACACATTCTTTCAGACTGTCTTTTCAGTCTACCACATATCCCCTCTCTATAACACAAAGTCTCTGCCCTACTATTAAATATTTCATGTTGTGCCTAAGTTGAATAACTGTCATAAACTAGAAGAAGTTTTAACCAAGCAGCAACCTTTGAGGCTATATAAATGAAACAAACGCAGAAGTGCCAAAAACTGCAGTTCCTCTATTGGCCACTTGAGGCTGACGGCTCGTTTCCACTAACGTGTGTGTACGGAGACGAGGCAACAGGAAGTGTATTCATTCCTATGTGAATCTCCATGATATCCGATGTGCCTGAAAAAACCCCTCCCCTCTGTAATATATTGGTCCATAAATCGCCTCGAGTATAAAAAATTTTTAACTTTTGCTGTTAATTTCGGAGAGACCGTATGACAGTATGACAGTGTGCTAGCTTAGCCAACAGGCTTTTTTGTTCAGTTCAGTTGCCTGTGTTGATTGCCAAGTGAGTTTGTACAAAAAGAACTTGTGTATCTAGTTAAACACATTGTGAATCTGAGTAATGTTATTCTGCTAAAATATGGTTATAAATTACTACTTCATACCCATTGGTAGCTTTGTCACCTTCTACCTATGCCAGTCCTCAATGCCTATGTGCAGTTTCACATAGATTGACCACGTCAGTGAGTAGAAAAACGTGGGACA